>NC_077230.1:233302695-233395195 GCF_027887165.1 Monodelphis domestica
CTGCTAAATTTGACAATTTAGAAAATTCTTATTGAGAGCTTTCCCCCCACCAGTTCCTCTAGAGCAGTGATAGTGAACCTTTTAGAGATGGAATGCTGGACCCCACCCCAACCCCCAGACAGAGTGCTATGCCCCCCCAAAGACCATGTGCCTTGCCTCTCCCCCCACCAAGTGCTGGGTATGCCCTGCCCCCCCACCCCACACAGGGGAAGGAGGAAACACTCCCATTGGCTGCTCTGCAAAGGGGCAGGGGATGTGAAATAATGTCATCAAGCACAATGGAGAGGGGAAGGGAAACGGCTCCATCCAAGTCTCTCTACCTTTCTAGTAACCAGCTCTAGGAATGGGGGTGGGGTGGGGAGGGAAGGTGGCCAAATGCCCACAGAGAGCACTCTGTGTGCCATCTTTGGCACCCATTCCATGGGTTCGCCATCACTGCTCTAGAATATGACATAGTCTTGCCCTTAGAGAGCTTTCCCTTTACATTTATGGATTTATCTACATTTATTTGGACTTCTATTTTCTCTCCTATAAAGGAAGAAATACTGGATTTGGAGTCAGAAGGCTTATGTTTAAACCTAATTGTCTGTATAGTCTTAGACATGTCACTTGCCCATTCACCAACCTATCTTGGTAGACAGACTATTCTCACCTGGGAATTCCCTGTAGCAATGAAATCAAAGGTCCATTGCCTATCTCTAAGCCTGGTCCTCAGTTTCTTTATCTTTAAAATGTAGGATTACACAAAAAGATCTTTAAAGTCTCTCCCAACTCTAAACCTATGAAATGACATTCACAAATATAATATAAAAGAGAGTGTGAAAGGAGAAAGAAAACTGATATGAACATTCTTAGGAAGGAAAGGTCAATTCTGGTTAGAATAAAACAAAGCAGTGTGGTATTGTGATTAGAGAGCTGAAGTTAGGGCCAAGAAGACCCAAGTTCAAATCCTGCCTCTGACTTACTAGCTATGTAACTTTGGACAATTCTCTTAATCTCTCAACGCTTTGGGAAACTCTCTAGGATTATATACTGATTTGTACTGATAGATGGAATTTCCTCATTTCTGATCTCTCTATCCCAATGAAATTTTAAATTTAATCCCTATCCCTATTTCTTAAATGGGAATCATCACATGGACTTTAGCTCTCCATATTATCTAAGTGCCAGAATATGTAATTACCATAGGCATATCACATATAGACATACCATATGTCATTAGGGTGTGCATCTGGAAATTTAATTTTTTTAGATGAACATGTATTGAATAACCAGACATAAAGGACACTTTTATTCATCAAAGTATATAAACTAAAATTAATTTTTTTTTAATTAGCAGCTAAACTTTACTTAAAAATAGAAACTTAGGGGCAGCTAGATGGCTCAGTAGATTGAGAACCAGGCCTAGAGATGGGAGATCCTAGTTCAAATCTGGCCTCAGACACTTCCCAGCTGTGTGACCCTGGGCAAGTCACCTGACCCCCATTGCCTAGCCCTTACCGCTCTTCTGCTTTGGAGCAGTATTCCAAGATGGAAAGTAAGGGTTATTAAAAAAAAAGGGGGGGTGGGGAAGAACCAACCCACAATATTGTTTCTAAGATGGAAAGTAAAGGTTCTTAAAGAGTTTTTAAAAATAGAAACTTAAATATTTTTGTTTTATTGGATAGCTGTCTAGAGAGGATAGAGAAGGAATACAAGGGGAAATTTGGGTGATATGAAAATAAAAAATACCCATAAAAATGTATTTTAAAATGCAAAGTTGAGGCATGAGACACAAAATTTAGTGTTCAGTTAATTTTCAGGTCTCTCCAACTCTTTGTGACCCATTTGAGATTTTCTTGACAGAAATAGGGGAGTAGTTAGCCATTTCCTTCTCCAGCTCATTTTATAGATCAGGCACCTGAGCCAAACAGGGTTCAATGACTTGCCCAGGGTCATATAGTTATTAAGTATCTGAGATCAGATTTGAACTCAGGAAGATGCGTCTTCCTGACTCTGGGCCTATCACTCTATCCACTGTACCATCTAGTTGCCACAAAATACCTTTTAAAAAAATACACTAGGTTAAGTCCGTACACACCTGACACACGGTGGACACATGCTGAGGGCAGAGAGTCTAAGATGGAGGTCAGAAATAGGGTGGCCCTTAAATCTCTTTGCAGCTCCCTGAGAAGCAGAGAGATTAGGTGATGATTTGCTTAATGAATCTCCAGCTAATGGTAGGGTCAAGGGCCTTTTGATTATAGATCCAGAATTTCTACTATGTCTGTGCTGGTTTGGGATCTATCCTAGTAGACTAGACTTTAGCAATCATGACGAATTCCTCCATTTTACAGATAAAGAAGTCAAAACCCAGAAAGGGGGATGAGCCATTTGGGGGGCGTCCAATGGCAAACTCAAGTTTTCAGACCCCAAGCCCAGCGTGCTTTCCACTATTTCATAGGGCACTCGATAAATATAGACATATTAATTCCTTCCCGAGACATCCCCACATCTGTGTTGAGTTGAATCAATACAGGGGTTTATGCTAATTTTTCAAGCAAGGTCTGGGGGGGAGGGAGAAAGCTGTGTGTATTTGTCCTGTGTTTCCGGCTGTTTGCAAAGGGCTCAAGCGAGAGAGGCCTTCTTCCCCCTTTGAGACACGCTTAGTCCTTGCCAACTGGGTCGGGCTACCTCATGTGAACAAGCAGAAGGGGAGCTTTGATAGGGAACCCTTTTGCAAATCCATCCCACCCCCAACAATCTCTAAGTGGCTATTTAGGAAAGAATATATTTGTGAATGCTTTATGAGCTATTTCACCAGAAGGGATGGTTCTTGGCTTGCTTCATGGAAAGGCCAAAGCCAATGGATAAGAAGGTTAGGGGCACGGGACAGCGGCTACATGACCATCCAGGCTTCCATTCTCCTCTTCAGTTTCTAAATGCTGACAGCTACAAATAGGCTATTGACTGTATTTAATAAAGCCTCGAAAAAGAGTTATTGCAAGGCTTGCCTCTGCAGAGAAAAGTGATTGATATCTTTAGTGAGTTGAAAAAAAAAAGAAAAAAGAAAACCTAAAGGGGTCTAATTTAGGAGAAGTGATATTTCTTTTAAAACAAATACGTGTGTGTGTGTGTGTGTGTGTGTGTGTGTGTTTACACCAGATAGGAAAGCCTTGTAGCACAATAGGACCCCTTCCTAGATCATGCAACAAAGCAGAATATCTGTGGCCTCAGATCACAGCTACTTTTCTTCCATCCCTGGAAAAATCATTAAGTACAAAAGTTGCGGATTAACCCACAGGCCACTGGAAAAATGCCTCACTTCTTCCTTATGAGCTCCTGCCCTTCCCCCCCCCCCCCAGTATACCTATCAATCACTTAGCTTTTATTAAGTACCTACTATGTGCCAAGCACTGGGTTATATGATAGGGATAGTAAAACAGAAGAGGCAGTTCCTGCCGCAGGAGCTCCCATTGGGGGTGGGGGTGAGGGATAGAGAGGTGAGATACAACATTCAGAGATAAATGCAGGACCTATACAAAATAAATAGCCAGATTTAGCGGCTCAGGGAATAGGTATTTTCCCTTCAATTTCCAGTTCTTTGCCACCACAAAAAGAGCTGATATACTTTTGTTCATAAAGGTCCTTTTCCTTTGATCCTTTTGGGATACAGACCAGACCACTGAAGCTTCTTTAGCAATGGCCTGATCATACATATACAGCCCTTTTTTCTCTGGGAATCTCTTTCCCAATTCACATTCACACTGAACAAATGGGGACCCCAAGGCAAGAGAAGCCTCACCTTCCCTCTCAAGATTCTAGAAGTCTCCATGATGCATTATCTTCTCTAATGATACTGACTTGATCCCCCATTCTGGCATCTTCTCAATATCAATTATATTGTTTCAGTTGGTATCTACCATATTTCATCGATACCCTCTAGCATCAAACGTTCCATGATCATTTAGCCAGCCTTCAACCAGCAGCTTCCACAAAAGGATGCCTTCTAAGAAGACAGGGCAAGAAAGAAAAGCAAACCACCGGCTCCATGTCAGCCCTGGGTGGGAAATGCCCACGGTTTACAGAGTGTCTTCTTCACGTGACGCAGCCAGACAGGAAAGAGAGAGCCCTGTGGCTTCATACTTTTTGAATACAAGCTCGGTTCTGGCACAGCAGTCAGTCAAAAGTCTGTTTCTTCAACACTTGGTTAACAGACCAGAAACAGTAATAGCTGTGAATGCTCTCAAGTCCAAGTGAGGATTATATCAACCAAACAAGCCAGGGGTATTCATAAGGGTTGGGTATGACTGATCCCCTGACATACTTTTGCAATGCCTCTTTGCACCCTAAATATAAAGTCTGAAGAAACTACCAGGATACCCCAGTCTTTCCTTCTCTTAAAGGCTTTATAATTAATCCATTGTCCTCTCCTGTCCATCTTACAATTGTAGAAATCGAGATCCATGAAAGTAGCAAATGGTAAATCTAGAATTCATAACCAAGGACTCCAATTTCAGAGCCAACATTGTTTCTCCTAAAGCATGCCAGGCCCTGGCCTACTTCTCATCTGTTATCCCTCCATCATGAAGATGTTTCTGCTTTCCCAGAGCAAATCTCCCTCAGAGAGCTCTTAAATTTGCATTTCTAAGAAGGAATGTTGTGTTTCCATCTTGCCCCTTCCTTCATCTTGCCAAATCGAAGGGGGACAATTCTAAGACAAAAGTCTCAATGTTGGCCCTGGGCAATGAGAAACCTAGAGTCCCCAGAACATCCCATGCAGAGGAAAGGGTTTTCAATTGTCCCCATAACCTTTAGTATGTACTGTGCAGAAGGAAGAGCTCTCACTGTCCCAGATATTTGGATAGATTTACATCTAGAATAACCAGGGAATAGATCATTATCTTCGTCACTGTAGATTCCATGCACAGTGCTTGGCCTCTTGGCTCATGGTAAGCTATGGAGCCTGCTGAAATATACCCCTTGGGGCAAGAGCTCTAGATCCTGAATTAAAAGAACTAGGCTCCTGTTCCCACTCTAACATTTGTGACGTTGTGCAAATTCTTTAATAATTATAAAAATAATAATTGACATTGATGTAGCACTCTCTGGTTAGCTAACATTTATAGAGAACTTTATAGCAAATCCTTTAATAATAATGATAGCTGACACAGATATTGTGCTGTGATTTTCAGGCTACTTTGCATACATGATCTCATTTGACTGTACCAATGAGCCTATGAAAGTAGATCCTGCAAGCATTACTATCCTCATTTTATAGAGAAGGAAAACTAGGCTTGGAGAAGAGACATGACTTGCCCAGGAACACACAGCTAGTAAGCACCAAAGCAGGATTTGAAATCAGATCTTCCTGACCATGGATGGGTCCAGAAACCCACTACTCCCTTACCTTTCTGAGATTCCATTTGCCCATCTGAAAAATGGGAGTAGAAGAATATTTGTAGCATCTCTTTTGTGATAACAAAGAACTAGAAACTGAGGGAGATGACCATCAATTGAAGAATCGTTGAACAAGTTATGGTATATTAATGTGATTCATTACTCCTGTGCTATAAGAAATGATGAAGAGGATAATTTTAGAAAAACTTAAGGTCTTTATGAGCTGATATAAAGTGATGTGAGCAGAACCAAGAAAGAAAAAGGGAAGGAAGGAAGGAAGGAAGGAAGGAAGGAAGGAAGGAAGGAAGGAAGGAAGGAAGGAAGGAAGGAAGGAAGGAAGGAAGGAAGGAAGGAAGGAAGGAAGGAAGGAAGGAAGGAAGAAGGAAGAGAGAGAGGAAGGAAGGAAGGAAAGAAAGAAAGAAAGAGAGAGAAAGAAGAAAGAGAGAAAGAGAGAAAGAGAGAAAGAGAGAAAGAGAGAAAGAGAGAAAGAGAGAAAGAGAGAAAGAGAGAAAGAGAGAAAGAGAGAAAGAGAGAAAGAGAGAAAGAGAGAAAGAGAGAAAGAGAGAAAGAGAGAAAAGAGAAGAAAGAAAGAAAGAAAGAAAGAAAGAAAAGAAAGAAAGAAAGAAAGAAAGAAAGAAAGAAAGAAAGAAAGAAAGAAAGAAAGAAAGAAAGAAAGAAAGAAAGAAAGAAAGAAAGAAAGAGGAGGTCTCCATCTCACCAGACTGGGATTTTTCTTTTTTGTGGCAAAAGGATCTGGGATTGTTCCTTCCAACATGCCTAGGGCAGGGGGTTAGGAGCAGACACCTCCATTACATCTGCTTCAGCTTCAGCCCACAAGTTTGCCTGGGGTGAGTATGAGAAAAAGCCCAGCTGGCCAAGCTCTCCTGCCATTGCTCAGTGCCCTGTTATCCTTTTATTATTTATTTAAACTGGATGAAATGTCTGAAAGACTTTTATGCAAATATAGACTTTTAATATAATCATGGGGCTCAAATAAATGAAAAGAAGGCATAGGGGAAGAGATAGTAAGGACTCATGTGGCTTAGAGCAGCTTCTTTCCAAACCACAGGTCCCTTTCTATGAATGCCACATGACTTCTCTGGCACCCTTGCTCTCATAGCCTATCCCCTCTTCAGCAGGTACCTTTGTGGCTTCTGGAACCTCCTGGTCCATCTGGCCTTCCCTCTCACCCCCACCACTTGGCAGGACCTGCCTTCTCATTCTTCTCCTTGCCCTGGGCAAAGGGGCTGCTAGGCTGAGCTGGACTGCTTTTATAAGGGTGCCCCAGTTGGCCTGGGTCCCCTAAGCCCTCCTCATGGTCACTGCCTCGGAGGCTCATGGCTCCTCGCTTTCTGCCTCTGGTGAGCATTTCTTAGGGCACCAGAGCCACTCTACTAAGTGGACTCCACTCACCAAGGTGACTAACTTTTTTATGTTCAGGCAGGGATAGTGACAGCCTTTTACCAAATGTAGTGTCAAAGATACCAATTTGTATGTTGTTTTGCATACAATTTGAGTGCTTTCTAAATGTCCAAATACATGGAAGACTTCCAAGGCTCTGCTCTGTTCCCTGCAGAATTTGAACTGCCTGCTGAGCCTACATTGGGCTTGTTCAGTCTAGAAAAATAATTATTTGGGTACCAGTAAGTAAGTCCAAGAAGGAATTAATGTATTGCTATATTGGTCTGAATAGAGACCACAACTCTCGCCCTGCAATCTCTCATCCTCCACCCCCTAAAATAAAAGAAAGAAAACTCAAAAGCCTGGAGTCATACTCCTGGCACCAATGGAAGGAAGATGCTGCAATGGTGTATGGGGAGGTGTGCATTTCTTGATTTCTCCTTTGCCTTTATTATACTCTTCACTTGTATAATACTTATTTGCACACCCTACATCATCCTAGGTGGCTAGGTGGCTCTGTGGATAGACCACTGGACCTAAAATCAGGAAAACCTGAGTTTAGATCTGGCCTCAGTGTGGTCCTGGCCAAATCGCTTAACCACTATTTGCCTCAGTTTCCTCATTGGCGAAATGGAGATAATAATAGCACTTACCTCCCAGAGAGGATACAAGGATCAAACAAGATCATATTTGTGAATCTCAAAAGGCTACATCAATGCTAGCTATTATTATTGTAGTGCCCCATTTGATACTGAGCTGGAGAGAGCAATCATGTCATCTCTCATCTTCATATATCAGCTCTCTATCATGGTAGCTTTCCTATAGAAAGCCCTTAACAAATGTTTGTTGAGTTGAATTGAATTAAATTGAGGAGAAGAAAGCAAATGTGACAAAGGCTAAGAGAGTAATAATGACACCAATTTATTTAAATTGGATGAAGTGTCCAAAAGACTTTCAGAGCAAATATGGGCTTTTAATATAGCCATGGGGCTCAAATAAGTGAAGGGAGGAACGGGGAAGAGATAGAGAGGGTTCAGTTGCCCACCTCTCCCACTGACATCCTATTTGTTGTTGGGTCATTTTTCAGTCATGTCAGACTCTTCATGACCCCACTTGGGTTTTCTTGACGAAGGTAATGGAGTGGTTTGCCACTTCCTTCTCTAGCTCATTTTACAGATGACTGTAAACAGGGTTAAATGACTTGCCCAGGGTCACACAGCTAATAAGCATGAGGCCAGATTTGACTTCAGGAAGACATATATTCCTGACTTTAGACATGGTACTTTTTACTTCCTTTAAAGTGCATCCTCAGGGCCACTTCCCCCAGGAAGCTTTTCCTGATCCCCCAGACAGTAATGACACTTCTTCCTCTTTACGCCATCTATAGTTTCATATGGCTCTCCACCTGGGCCTTTCTTAGGCATGTATCATATTTGATTTTGTACTTTAAGAACTTGTCAATGTATCATATCTTCTCATTATGAGTAGTGTGCCGTTAAGACAGAATCCATGCCATGTCTAAACTAAATGTTCCTCCTTAGTAGCACCCAACACAGTTCTTTATATACAGTTGGTAATGATAGTTGTCTGCCAAATGAATCCCTCAGAATGGACTTTTCCATATGTTAATTTATGGATCACATATTTTTAGGGCTGAAAAGGACCTTCAAAGTCATTGGATCATAGATTTAGAGTTCAAGGAGACCTTTAGAGACCTTCTAGTCTAACTCCTCATTTTACAGGGGAGGAAACTGAGGCCCATAAACATTATAATTTTTGCCCAGACTTGCTCAGTTACATTTATAGCACATGCGATAAATGGCAGCATTGGGATAGGCACTTAGATGCTCTGACTTCAGATCCATCTCTGCATACTGGCATCTCTACCTCATGCTACCTCCTCCTCTTTCCCTTGGCATATTCCTCAGAGCTATCAAGATCATATTTTCTGAACCAAAAAATCAGGGCACAAGAGCTGGTAGAGGATATTCCTTTTGCAAAGGCTCATTAGGAGTTTACTCTTTTCTTTAAATCAAGGCTGTCCTAGAAAATCTAGGGCATCTAGTTGTCATGTACTTAGAACCAAACTAGGTTTTTAGACAGTTTTTATCAGCAGGAAAATACATGGTTTCTAGATCATTATAGAAAATCACAAGACGGCTAGCCAAGTTTTGAAGAAGAGAGCCAAAGCCAGGGATTCCATCCATCCTTTCTGATTGTCTTATGAAGCTGACCCACAGGAAATTTCATAGGTTAGTTGTCTGTATTATTATTTGTTCTTATTCATGGCTTCATAGTCTAGTTGTTGTCATCATGTCTGATTCTTCATGACCCTATTTGGTTCCCCCCCTCTTTTTTTAAGTTTATTTATTTAATTAATTAACTTAGAATATTTTTCCATGGTTACATGAATCATGTTCTTTCCCTCCCCCCAAAGCCAACGAACAATTCCACTGGGTTTTACATGTGTCACTGATCAAGATTTATTTCCATATTATCAATATTTGCATTAGGGTAATTATTTAGAGTCTACATCCCCAATCACATATATTTGAGGTTTTCTTGGCAAATATACTAGAGCGGGTTGCCCTTGTCCAACTCATTTTACAGAGGAGGAAAGTGAGACAAACAGGATGAAGTGACTTGCCCAGGGTCACCCAGCTAGTAAGTGTCTGAGGCCAGATTTGAACTCAGGAAGAAGATGAATCTTCCTGACTCCAGGCCCAGCATTCTTACCCACTATGCCACCTAGCTGCCCTCCATAGATTAGCTAAGCGGAAACCTCTTCTTCACTGGAAAGAGGGTTTCTGACTGCTTGTGTAGTGAAGGTCGCCTTCTTCTTATAATATGATCTTATAATATGATCTATAATATGATCAGCTTTTGCCATGCACCTGGCTCAGCTCCGTATAACCATCCCACCTTGCCCTAATCAGAAAATGCCCTGGATCATAAATTCAGTGACTGTGAAGTAGCCAACAGAGTATAAACTTATTACGGGCAGGGACCGCTTCCCATTTTATCTGTCTCCTCGGTGCTTAGTACACACATGTTCTTTCTTAATCAGTGCTCATGTGCAACTGATTTATCCAATTCAAAATCATTCCACAACTGATAAGCAGAATGATTTCCTTGGCCCAGGAATTCCTTCTGCAGTCTTCTCTTGTCTGACCTGTGTCATTCTGGATCCTCTGTCAGGTCCCTGAATTTACCGTTTTTGCAGGACTTTTACTTAATCAGTTGTTTCACAAGTATTTAGTGAATGCGTCCCTTGTGCCCGCCTAGGCCCTTTCAGGAATACATGAGGAGCCTGGTTGGGAACAAAATCTAACACAATGGAAAAATTAGAGACTAATATAAAATAGTATATAATAGGGTGATAGGTGGTAGGGTTAGAATTTTGAGCCAACAGTACTTCAAAGAAGAGAGAGATTCATAGAGATCAGAATAGTTGTGGAAAAGTTCAGGGAGGAAGTGACACCCAGGCAGGCCCTTAAAAGAGGTCTAGGATTTGAATGGGAGAATAGTGGCATTAGTAGTGTTTAATCCTGGAGATATTCAGTAGATATTCAGTTGGAAATGGGCCATAGAGTATCTATTTCAATCAGATTTTTATCAGTGAGATAACAGAAAGAGACCAGGTGGCTTATCCAAAGAGAAATAGCCTCCTCTTTCTGTTTGCTGGGTCTTCCTGCTTAAACTCCAATGCAGCTGCTACCTTCAATCCAACAGTCCTTTTCCATGAATCCATCCCTCCTTCCCCTGGCTTCCTGCCCCTGCCTTTTCCCTGGATGGAACTACATTTCTTCTTAAATTTCTCATAATATTTCATTAGTTCTCTCATTTGTACTTGCTACATTCTGCCTCATATCAAACTTATTTGTTTACAATCATGATTCCCTCCAATAGATTGTAGCCCTCCTGAGGGCAAGGATTATATGTCCTATGTTTTACTAGTGTCACTTCAGTGCCAGGCACAAGACCCTATGCACAAGAACCACTTAATATAAGTCAAATGGAAATGAGTTTTTGGATAGTAGTATACCCCTAGGTGGTACGTACTAGGAGCCTTTGGTGATATTTCCTATGACTGTGACTCAGCTTCCTACTACTTAGTTTTGCCATCCACTGAGTCATATGTATTGCTGCCCAGAATTAAAAAGGTTCTGATCTGTTAGTCCAAAGGGAGTAAGAGAAGAGGAAGCTGACCTGAGCCCATATCAGCCCCCATTCTCTCCATAGGCAATTTTAAAAATACCTCTTCTATAATCCAACATCATATAGAAAAAATAAAACATCTGTTATGTGATTAAAAAGGAATATTTCTGAATGGCTGAATACATATGTGTTTGTATACGCTTGTCTGTGTGTATATATGTGTGTGAAAGAAGAGAGATTAAAGAGAGAGGGGGAGAAGGAAAGAGGAAGAGAGAAAAAGAGAAGAGAGAGAATGTGGGAGAGCAAGAATGAGAGTGAGAAAAAGAGAGAGAGAGGGAGGAAGGGAGAAAGAGAGAGGGAGAGAGAGAGAGAGGGAGAGAGAGAGAGAGAGAGAGAGAGAGAGAGAGAGAGAGAGAGAGAGAGAGAGAGAGAGAGAGAGAGAGAGGGAGGGAGGAAGGGAGAGGGAGAGAGAGAGAGAGAGAGAGAGAGAGAGAGAGAGAGAGAGAGAGAGAGAGAGAGAGAGAGAGAGAGAGAGAGAGAGAGAGGGAGGGAGGGAGGGAGGAAGGGAGGAGGGAGGGAGAGGAGAGAGACACCAGGGAAGTCATTATATCCTCATCTTGGAAGCAGGCAACTAACCATAAGAGGCATCCTTCTACTAATGTGGTCGAAGAGGATGCTAAAATCAGACTTGAAAGACAAAGAGCTAGAAGGCAGGGGTGGGACAGGGGCTGCCATTTCTAGCAGCCTACTGGGTGGTCAAGCTTAGCTGAGAAGAGGGGATTTTGTCATAAGCATCGAAGTCTATCATGGGAGGTCACAGCTTGGTACTCTTGGGACAGCTGGATATTTGTTCTGGCATTGGATCCAGTCTGGCGACTTGGCAAACAGACTGGGGAATTCACGATGCGGCATTTACCTCATTGCAGACATGTAATCTTATCACGCCAGTTGGAGTGACTCTAACTAGATTTGTTACAAAATGGAATCTGGGTGATTTTTTTCTTTATTTTCTTTTTATTTTAAAGGAGTTGACTACATGGTTGGATGTTTTGTCATGTGTTATGGCTCTGTGCCTGGCACTTGTGTTTTTTTGGTGAATGTTGTACAAACACACATATGCCTACATACACAGAATCACATCAGCACACGCTGGTTCATGCAATCAATTGGCAACATGTATTCCAAGCCTGCCATGTGTCCAGCCCCATTCAAGGTGCTACGTCAGCTTCAGGGCAAGAAGAATAAGACTTGGATTCTGCCCTCGTAGAGTTTTTAGGCTAGTCCAATCCCCTCTTGTCACAAGTGGTTGTGTTTCCTCCCAGTATGAGAGGCAGAATGGTACAGTTGAAAGAATGTTGATTTGGAATTAGAAGAACTGAGTTTCAAATCCTAGATTTGCCATTTACTACCTGGGTGACCGTGTTGTTGTTCAGTCATGTCTGATTCATGACTCCATTTGGGTTTTTTTTTGGCAAAGATACTGGAGTGGTTTCCTTCTCCAGCTCATTTTGTAGATGAGGAAATTGAGGCAAACAGTGTGAAGCAACTTGCTCAGGATCCTATAGCTAGTAAATCACTGAGACTGCATTTGAACACTGGTCTTCCCAACTCCAAGCCTGGCTCTCTACTGCACCACAAAGTGCAAGTCACTTGGGCAACCTCGAGCAAGACACTCGATGTCCCTGAGCTTCCGACTCCTTACCTCTAAGATCTATGATTACAAATATAATCAATGAACCTATGATTCAGAAAATCTTTGCCCAGAAATGTGTCTAACCCCCTCCTCCCCAACATTCACTGATTCAGTTCTCAGGCACTCTCCCCTCTACCAACTCCCTAAGAAAAAGAGGCTCACGTACCCTGGTACTTGACCACTTACCTGATTCTGACTTTTGGTAGGCACTGATTTCTGCTTATAATCTCATGTGATCTCTCTCTCTCCCTCACACACCTTTCATCTTAGAATCAATATTGTGCATTGGCTCCAAGGCAGAAGAGTGGTAAGGTTAGGCAAGGGGGATCAAGTGACTTGCCCAGGATCACACCGATAGGCAGTGTGTGAGGTCAAATTTGAACCCAGGACCTCCCATCTCTGGGCCTGGCTCTCAATCCACTGAGCTACCCAGCTGCCCCCAATCTCATGTGATCTCTAAGATTCTTTTCCCCACTAAGGAGCTAGCTTTGTACATAGGGACTGTTCAAGACCAAGAGAGACCAAGAAATATAAAATATGGAGAAAAATCTGAGGACTCTTCCTTCTTTCTCATGGATAAGAAAGAGACTGTTAGTTCAATGAAAAGAGATTATAGGTGACATGCTGAGATAGCTCCAATATCCTTAATATTTCAAAGACTGACTTTTCTTTTCAAAAAATATTTTTATTGATGTCTTTATAGCATAGTCTTTTCTTATCCACTCCCAAACTTGAACTTTTATTATAACAAAGAAAAACAATTAAGCAAAAAAGAACCAATAGAGAAATTTTACCTGGCAGTGCAGACAATATTCCATTTTAGTAGTCCTTTACTTCCCTGCTGTGAGGGAGGAGGTATGTTTCATTATCTCTTCTCCAGGGCCAACACTTTTCCCCTCCCATTACTGAAAATGCAACTTACTGTTAGTAATTTTTCCATTTGCCTTGTCGTCACTGTGTATATCTTTCTCTTGGTCCTAGTCTTCTGGCAGGCAAGTAACAAAGACTTATTAAGAGCTTACTATGTGCTAGGCACTGTGCTAAGTGCTCAGGATACAAATAACAAAGAAAAAGATAGTCCCCCACCTCATGAAACTTCTATTCTAATGAGGGAAGGAATTGCCCCAAAAGGAGCAGAAAGAGGAGAAAGTGCCCAAACAAGGGAATAGTGTTGAAGTTTGAAAGGAATAAAGGGTGGCCACCTTGGTCCACTACCCAAAAGAGAGACCCCAGGAAGATCTCACCAATGGGAGAAGGTTATCATATCAGAATGATAGAAAGATGTTCCAGGTGAGAAAGCCACAGGAACACATGGATATTACAGGCAAAGAAGGCCCCGAGCATCAAGGGAAGTTCCAAAGTGAGACAGCAGGTAAGGAAGAAGAGCAAAGTCCAGATCAACCTATTTTTACATCCTTTTCCTCATCCTCCTCCTCCTCCTCCTCCTCCTCCTCCTTCTTCCTTACTTTCTCTCTTAGAATGGATACTATCCAGTTCCAAGGCAGAAGAGTCGTAAAGGTTAGGCAATTGGGGGCAAATGACTTGCCCAAGATCATATAGCTAGAAAGTGTCTCTGGCCAGATTTGAACCCAGGTCCTCCTATCTCTAGGCCTGGCACTCAACTACTCTGCCACTTACCTGCCCCTCAGACTTATTCCTTTCTATCATTTTATACAGATCTTCCCATGTCTCTCAGAATTCCATATATATGGGCCATTGCCTTCTGCCCTTTTGTGTACTCTGGCTATTAGAATTCCTCTCTTTGGTCTTTGCATAGTCCTTTCTGTCTTCTACAAATTTTTTTAAATAGCCCTTAGATTCTGTCTTAGTATCCATTTTAAGATAGTAGAGCATTAAGTACTGGGCAAATGGGGTTAAGGGATTATCAGAAGCCAGATTTATTTCTTTCCTCCTCTTTTTCCCACTTTGGGAATGTCCCCCGAACTCCAGCTCCCTGGACTCCAGACCTGGCGCTCTATCCACTGTGCTACCTAGCTCTCCCTAAAGTGATGTTGACTGACAGTTGACTGACACAGATAAATAAATACAAGATAATTTGAAGAGGGAGGGAATACCAACATCTGGGTGAATGAAGGTAGGAGCTACTCCCTGAATCAAGCTGGGGAGGAAAGTAAGGATTCTAAGAAGCAGGACATATGAAGAGACTGAACATGGCGGGGTTGGATATGAGGAATTTGGAAACGCATGGTAAATTTTGTATCAATTCCTTTCTTATATGCCTTTGTGTGACTTGTGGGACTCTGGGCTCCTCCTCTTGGTCACTAAATGCCCACTTTTAAGCCCTATTTAATTAAACTGGTTTGCCAAGTGTTTACTTAGTACTTGCAATGTATGTAGTCTCCACCTGGGCTTTAGCTTAGACAAAAAGCCCACTTCGACTATGAGTGGCCCTTAGAGGGAACGGAGGAGGAATTTACCCTGTCTTCTGCTGGTAGTTTTCCTGCTTTACCTATCAGAAAACAATCATTGGCATGTCATATTTTGTGGGGTGGGAGTGGGAAGAAGAGTTGTGGTTGGCTTATTTTCAAAGGACAGTTAGTTTTCCTTTCATGAGCTACAAGAGCTAAATAACAATACTTGGGACAAAGGCAGAGTCATCTGAACACAATCAAGCACTCGTACCTGATCCTTCGTGGGCTGCCACCGAGCACTCTGTGCCCTTTCCTTACAACTCACCAGAAGTCGAGATCCGCTCTCTCCATCAGTTAGGACGTGCAGGCTATCTCTGAAGGACTGAAATATTCCCTTCCATTCAGATACTGCTTTCTTATTTTTAAAAAATGGGGTAGATGCCTACAAGGCAAAGAAGGCAACAGAAGAAGCGAAAAACATATCCCAGATGGCAGTGGAGAGGTGCACAGTGACCGTGAGCAGGCTGCCACATATGACCACAGAGAAACTTGGCAGGACAAGAGTGAAAAGTGGCAACAGGGGAAAGTATGCTTGAAAAACGAAAGGTGCTCCAGTCACAGAGTGAGGGTCATGACAGATGGAGATCCCAAGTGCTCTCTTGGTACATTCATAATGTCAACAGAAAGTAAGGGAGGCTGCCAGCCCATTGGGAAGACTCCCTATGGCAAAATTGTGCTTGGACATGAACAATGATCATGAAGAATGGGCAGGCACTGATAGGTCAAGACCTGTATCATTGAAGGGAACCTTTGAATTGATGAGACCATAGAGCCATTTGAATATTAGTGGAAAGATTGTAACTCTTACTACCGTCCCAAGTGGAATGGGCTACCTTCATTGGAAGGAGAGAAGGAAAGAAATAAGCATTTATTAAGCACCTACTATGTGCCAAGCACTGTGCTAAGCATATTACAAATTTCATCTCATTTGATCCTCATAAAAACCCTGAGAGGTAGGTGAGAATATTATACCCATTTTACAAAATGGAGGTGAAATCATTTTCCCGGGGTTATATAGTTTGTTAGTGTCTGAGCCCAGGCCTTTTTGACTGCAGGTCTAGTATTCTATCTACTTCATCACTTCTGTATCTCTAGGTTGCTGGTAGGCAATAGTTTCCCCAAATACTAGAGATCTTTAGGCAAAGATTAGAAGGTCACTTATTGGATAGGGGTGAAATTTCTATTCAAGTACAGCTTATACTCAAGGACCTCCAAGGTCCCTTCTAATACTGAAATTCTGTTATATAAAATCCTATTCATGCTGAATGATCTATGACTCCCAATTTTGAAGTTAAATTTCTATTGGAAATGAAATGGGAATTAAAAGTTTAGAGGATAAAAATTAACAAGAACTTTAAAATTAGAAATAAATCTTTAAAAAAAAATAAAGGGGAGGGGGAAGCTGGGTGGCTTGGAGGATTGAGAGCCAGGCCTAGAGACAGGAGGTCCTACTAGGTTCAAAACTGGCCTCAGACCCTTCCCAGCTGTGTGACCCTGGGCAAGTCACTTAACCCCCATTGCCTAGCCCTTACTGTTCTTCTGCCTTGGAACCAATCCATGGTATTGATTCTAAGATGGAAGGTAAGGGTTTAAAAATTAATAAAATAAAATAAAAAATAAAAAAAACAAAGGGAAGAAGGCAGAGAGGAAAGATCTCCCACCTCTAATGACATGCAAAGAGCTTTAGACTATGAATATACAGGACTTGAGCTCTAGTTTTGTCCCTACTAAAAAAAATATGTAGCCTTAGGCAAGTTAGGGCCTCAGTTTCCTTTCGTGTGAGACAAAGGGGTTGAATTATATATTATCTCTAGAGATTCTTCCAACTTTGACATTCTAAAGTTGTCCCCTTTCCCAAAAAACTCCAGTGTCTTCCTGTTCTCTCCAGGAACAAACATAAAATGCTCTGTTTGGCATTCAAAGCCCTTTGTAACCTAGTCCAGTCTTCTTACACCTTACTCCCCAACAAGTACTCTTAGATCTAATGACACTGGGCTCCTGGCTATTCCATGAACAAGATTCTGCATTTCTTGGCTCCAGGCATTTTCTCTGGCTGTCCTTTCTGCTGTCCCTTCCCTGCTCTGACTGCTGACCATCCTGATTTCCTTTAAGTCCCAACTAAAATCCCTTCTATTACTGGAATCCTCCTCCAATTATTTCTAGTGCCTTCTCTCTATTAATTATTTCCTGTTCATGCTACATGTAGCTTGCTTTGTATATATTTGTTTGCATATTGTTTTTCTCATTTGATCATAAGTTCCTTGAGGGCAAGAATTGATGTTTTATGTATCTGTATCCCCATCCTGGCACAAGTAGGCACTTATAAATGTTTATTGATTGATTAAATCCAGTTGGAAGGAAGAAGAATTTCCCAGCCAGGATTACCATGTTTGGTTTCATTGCAGGGGACTCCTCAATGTATCCAAAAAAGATTTTACTGTGTATTTCCTCATATGCAAAATATAATAAAACAAAGCAGGGATGGACTAAATGATCTCAGCAGTCCTTTCCGGTTCTAAATCCTCCCAGTTGCTTCTTCCTCTTCCCTTCTTTGTTCTTCTCCCCCTCCTCTCTTTTCATTTCGACCAGACAACCCTTCTGCCGTCCCCCTTTCTTTTTTTCTTTGTTCATTTCTCATCTCCCTAAATTGGCTTCTAAGCCCTATTCCCTCCCCTCCCGTCCAATGGTGTGTCCTGAAAAATGTAACTCAGACAAGGGTGGAGGGGAAAGGGCTAGTGAAGACTGGATCTGAAGGATTAAACAACCCCAACGCCCACAAGCCATGGTCAAGAGAACCCTGTGATTGCAACAGCTCCTCCTGCAGCCCTGTCCATTCCTGTGGAAACAACAGCCCACTTACTGAGTTGCCAGACAGCCAGGGCTGAAATGGCAAAGCAGAATTTGACCTATAAGAATGGGGAGAATAAGAGTCGAGCCCCACCCCCTCTCCTCCTGCATGCATCTAGCCCATGTGATTGTCTTCCACACCAGAACATCAAAGAGCAGAAGAATTGCTTAAGAAGAAAATATTGGGGTTATGCATTTTTGAGCAAGCTCGGCTCAAAGTCACCCCAGGGGCTGAGCAGCCATCTTTCCTCCTCCGCCCCCTCCCCAAAAGGGCCATTTGCTTACTGTTGAGTAGCATAATTAGGGCTTGGTGAACAGTGGGGATGGGAGTGCCAACTGAGTGAGGAGCAGGCTTGTAATTGCAGCAGTGCCGCGCCTGGCCTGCACCAGTGTTTCAAAGAGGAAATCTGATTTCAAGGCCCATTTGTTACCAGAAGCCTTGATCTTTGAGAGACACCAGAGTTTGACTCCCTTTGGAGTAGAGTGGTAGAACAGACAAAAAAATATATACTCTGTATACAAGGAGCCTCTCCCTTCCCCCCCCCCCCCATCTCTCCCCTCTTCCCCCTCTCGTCTCTTTCCTTCCTTTCTCTCTCTCTCCTCTATCCCCTCTCCCCCTCCCTTCTCTCTCTTCCCTCTTCCCCCTCTCTTCTCTCTTTCTCTTCCTGTCTTTCTTTTCTCTCTCCCCTCTCCCCCTCCCTTCTCTCTCTTCTCTTTCTCCTCTCTCCCCCTCTCTTCTCTCTCGTTCTATCTCAATTCCTCTCTCTCCTCTTCTCTTCCTCCCTTCCTCTCTCTCCCTTTCTCTTTCTCCCTCCCTCCCTCTCTCCTTTTCTGTCCCCCCTTCCTTTTCTTCCTCCCTTCCTCTCTCTTTTCTCTCTCCTCTCTCCCTTTCTCTTCTCTTCTCTTCTCTTCTCTTCTCTTCTCTTCTCTTCTCTTCTCTTCTCTTCTCTTCTCTTCTCTTCTCTTCTCTTCCTCCCTCTCTCCCCCTCTCCAGATCAAGTTTAATCTATGAATTCTTGACCTTCCCCACACAAACTTTTTTTCTTTTACTTTTTGAAACCAAACTTTTAGCCCCAAACTTTAAAAATGGGTCATGGTACAATTCGCTTTCTAGAATCCTGGAATGGAAAAAGAAGAGCAAAGAATTAGAAAGTGAAGTCAGGGTTTGGGGAATCTGGTACCAGTTTGTTAAGAAAAACCAATTATTCAAATTCCAGGGGGTATTGACTTCTAGATTGCATAAGAGCCTCAAGTAGTTAGAGGAAATAAAACCCACTCACCAAGACCCATTCGCTTTTCTTGCCCTTACAAACTGGTGAGCGCCCTTTTCATTTGTAGCTAAATTCCCAAGCCAGGATCTGCTTCCCAGAATGTCCAGAAATCCCCCAGTGGTTTAACTAGGATCATCACAGAGGGTAAAAGAGATAAGATTCAGTTTGTAGGCGCTAAATACATCAACAAGCTTCTAATCCCTCTACCTCTTCCTGCCTTAGCTCATCTACCAGCTCACCAAAGCCTATTTACCAAGAGATTTTGAAAAGAAATGAAATCTACATTCTCTTCTTTTGGGTATACTTTCTCTTTGGTATACTACTTCTTAAAAACACAAAAAAAACCCTTACCTTTCGTCTTAAGATCAATACTAAACATTGTTTCCTAGGCAGAAGTGCACTAAGGGCTAAGACAATGGGGGTTAAGTGACTAGCCCAAGGTCACAGAGCTAGAAAGTGTCTGGGGGCAAATTTGAACCCAGGACTTCCCATCTCTAGGTCTGGTTCTCAATCCACTGAGCCACCCCATTGCCTTTCCTAATTCAGCCTAGATATAGGCTCAAGAAACGGACAAGAACTTAGATCTCTCCTTGCCTGATGCCTCCATTTTAGAGAGGAATCTATGAGATTGTGACTTACTCTAGGTAGTTCAGGGAGCAAACAGCAGAACCAAAATTCAAAGGTCATTGTAAGAAACTTTGTAGCACCAAATGCTAAACCGAAATATGAGCTGTTATTATTCTTAGTGATAATGATCCCTGAACTCTTTGTCCCATATGCCAAGCCCCATGCTTCACTCTAGCCTACAAATACCATGGCAGAGGAGTCAGAATACTGAAAATCAGCGAGGAAAACCTGTATTCAAATCCTGCTTCTAACATTTGTTAAAAGTGTGATCATAGATAAACTACTTCATCTTGAGCCTCAGTTTCCTCAGCTATAAAATGGGAATAATAATATCTAATTTACCTAATTCATAGCTTTGAAACATACTTCATAAACCTTACAGTACTAAATTGTTGTCAGTTATTATTTTAATAATCCAGACCTACAATTTCATCTAAGTAAGGAATTCTAATTGTGGAAATTCCCTTCACCAGTGTAGATAGTTTACTGATCTGAAAGTTATATTCTCCAAGATTTGCCTGGGAGAACTTTGTGAGGTTAAATCAATGAATAAATAAGCAGTCATTAAACCCTTACTTTGTGCCAAGCACTGTGCTAAGCTATGGGGATGTGATTTTTTTTTTTTAATCCTTACCTTCCATCTTAAAATCAATACTGGGTGTTGGTTCTAAGGTAGAAGAGGGTTAAGGGCTGGGCAATGGGGGTTAAGTGACTTGTCTAGGGTCACACAGCTAGGAAGTGTCTGAGGTCAAACTTGAACACAGGACCTGACTTTCATTCTACTGAGCCACCCAGCTGCCCCCTGACTTTTTTTTAAAGAGATGGTCCTTGCCCTTAAGGAGCTTATATTGTAGGAGATAACACATATAGGAGACCGGTGCGCGGAAAATGGAACTTCGTTTTGTGGCAGTTTTGGAGAGAGGGCAGTCCGTGCTCCTACGTAGGCAGAAGGTGAGATGGCTGGCGGGGGAAGCTGATCTGGGGCCAGCAGTTAATATAGGGCGCCATCTAAGCTAGTTTGGGGCCCCACGACAAGTGCTTCCAGGAAAAGGAGATTCATGTCCCCAGAGACACAGGAGCGTGAGTTCCCGGAGAGCTGGGACTGGGCGCTAAGCCTCAGGTCCGGTGGGGAGGGTACCAGCAGGCAGCTGGTGTGCCAGCCTTGGTGGATGGCTGAATGGATGGGTCAGATGTAAGCCTACATCAGGGTCTGAGACAGCCACAGAGGGATACTCAGTTACTGATCATGCCATGCCCGGGGTCGCAAAGCTAGTAAGTGTCTCAGGCTGGATTGGAACTCGGGTTTTCCGGACTCCAGACCTGGCGCTCTGCCCACTGTGCCGCCTAGGTCTGGATGGTGCCACGCCACTTCTCTGGGAATAGCATCTCCCCTTTTGCTTCTCTTCCTTACTAGAAGCCCTAACTATCTCCCTAGGGAACAATGACAAGGCTGACTTCAGCCTGGTCCTCCACTTGCCAACGTTGCTCTTCTCCCCGGAGTCTGGCTGAAGATGGAGCAGAGCTGTAGGGATAGGTAACCTCAAGGATTCGTCCCAGGGATCAGGGTTTTTTCCTATTGGCCACGATGGCTCAATTGGGTTTGCGGCATTGAATCTGGAGGAGACGAGGATCCTTCCCCTTCCCCTTCAATCCAGAGTAGGGATTTGCACTTTGATTGTTTTTGAAAATGGGTTTCTGTACAATTTGATTTGAGGAAACATTCCTCTCCCACATGCTGCCGGATTGAGGGTCTGTAATCCCTCTTAAATCGTCCAGATGAGGCTGGTATTGCAATGCCAGTATCAGAACTAACAAAGGGGGATTAACAAGGAGAATTCTGTGTGAAAACCTGCCACACATTGAAGGCTTTTAGTGTAAAGCAGATAAGATAGGTAGAGCCAAGCCATTTTTAACCCAGTTTTCAAAAAGCACTAAAGAGCTCTCCTTCCACATTGCGGGAGAAGTGGGTTTTGATTTAAAGGCAGGTCAGCCTCCTTTTATCCCTCCCTCCCTCCCTCCCTCCCTCCCTCCCTCCCTCCCTCCCCATCTCATCTTCAGGGGGACAAGTGTGTTGTTCGATGAGGAGAGTGCTGGCAGCAGCCACAGAAGTCATCCACAACATTCCTGACAAATGGCTTTCGAAAGTCTTGCCTGAAGCCCTCCAGTGATGGAGAACCCACCCCTTTTAGGTCAGCTCCTTCTCTGCTGGACAGACCTCACTTATTCTGAGCTGAAAATCGCCCTGCTGGAGCTCAGAAGCACAGAATGTAACCGAATGAAAGGACCTGATCTGGTCCAGTATCAGCACCCATATCTAGAGCCAGAAGGGACACTAAAGGTCCTCCAGGACAACCTTTTCATTTCACAGATGACAAAACTGAGGTCCAGGGATCTGAAGTGACTTGCCAGGGTCACACAAGATCATAAGAGGCAGAGCTGGATCCTGTGACCCCAAGTTCAACACCCCCCACTTCTCTCCACTGACTTCTTTACCCTCTCCTCTCTGCAGCCAAGCAGTCTCATTCTTCTTTCCCTTGACAAGCCCTCCAGATATTTCAGGATCAAATCTGAGCATCCTCATGGCCTTCAACAATTCCTCAATAAACATTTATTAAGCGTCGGCTTTGTGCCAGGTGCTCTGCAAAGTGCCGGCCATACAAAAAGAGGCAAAAGATATTTCCTGCCTTCAAGGAGTTTACAGTCTAGCGAGAGAGACAATAAGCAAGCCAAGAACACACAAAACAGGCTATATACAGGGGCTGGAATTAGGAGGAGTAGGGCAAGGTTTTACAAACAAGATGAGAAGCCAGAAGTCAGAGTGAAAGAGGGAGAGCATTCCTGACGTGGGGACAGCCAGAGGAATCCCCAGAGCTGATGTGGAGTATCTTGAGACCATGATAGGCTTTTAAATCCTGGCCGTCCTCATTGGACACCGTCTCACTTTTCAGTATCCTCCCTGAACTGTGCTGTATAGAACTGACCACAGACCAAGTATGGTCTAACTGGAGCAGATAGCACTGGGGCTGTGCCCACCCTGACTCTCCACAATATAGGATCTGAACTCAGGTCCTATCAGAGTATATCCATTCTTTTATGGAGATGTGGTTTCATGAATGAGGGTGTTCTTTCCTACACTGCAGCTTAAAGTCCATCCACCCCTTCTGACCCAGCATGATTCTTATCCAGTCCTCCCTTCACGGCTTCTGCCACCTTCTTCTAGATCCCATGATGCCATGTGGGCACCACTGTAGTATTCAGGTTATCCATTGGTTGTCTCTTCCTCTCACTAGATGGCTGGACGACCTCCTTTTCCAGACACACATCTAGTGGATTATTTTCTTTACCCCGCTTCTCTGGCATAATTCTTCTTTGGTAATCCATTGACACATCACATTTGGCAATGTGTAACCCTGAGGCAAGTCCCTTCACTTCTCTGCAGTTCAGTTTCTTCCGCTGTAAAATGAGGGCAACCAGGTAGCACAATGGATAGAGCTGTGGGTGTGGAGTCAGGAACACCTGAGTTCAAATCTTTCTTCAGACACTGACCAGCTATGCAACCCTGGGCGAGTTGCTTAATCTCTGTTTGCCTCAGTCTTTTCTTCTGTAAAATGAGAATAATAGCACCCACCTCTAGAGTTGTGAGGATCAAGTGAGATAAGAATTAAGAAGTGCTTATAGGGTAGCTGGGTGGCTCAGTGGATTGAGAGCCAGGCCGTCCTAGGTTCAAATCTGACCTCAGACACTTCCCAGATGTGTGACCCTGGGCAAGTCATTGACCCCCATTGCCTAGCCCTTACCATTCTTCTGCCTTGGAGCCAATCCGTCTCCAAGACAGAAGGTAAGGGTCTAAAAAAAAGTGCTTAGCACAGTGCCTAGCACATAGTAAATGTTATAATAATTATTATAATGTAAGAATTGTATTTGTTGGCCTCTAAGTTCCTTCCAGCTCTAAATCTAGGATGCCACTCTACAGGATTTCATTTGCAAAAGTCTGCAGATTTCCCTGTTCATATCTTCCTCAAGGATGCCCTCTTTGAAGATGGAGATTATTTTCCTAAAGGGGTCATGGGTGTTGTGGGTTGCTGACATTTTCTTGATCACTTTTTAAAAACATAATTGTTAGACTATAGTTGTTGGGGGGTTTTCCCAAGTATTTCTATCAGAAATGTTGAGAATGGGCCCTTCATTGTTGTCAAAGCAGGCGCCCCTCCACTTAGTCTCATTCAGTCTGTGACTGAGTCAATATGTGATACTTTCCCTAAAACTGTCTTCTTACATTAGCAAGAGTTAGAACAATGTTAAAATGGGGTTTGCCTGTAATAATAATGGTTCACATTTATGTAGCACTTTACAGTTGACAAAATAAGCTACATACATTTTCCCAGGTCAGTCATTTTATCTGATGAGATATTTCACATTTTATTCTATTTTTCAATCTTTTGACTTCGTTTTACCATTTCTTGATATCTCGTGAAGTCATTAGCTTCCAATTACTCAATTCTAATTTTAAGGAAATATTTGATTCAGTGAGCTCTTATACTTTTCAAATTTAACCAATTCTTTTAAAGAAGTTATTTTCAGCAATTAATTTTATACCTCTTTTATATTTGTCCAATTCTCTTTTTCTTCAATAATTTTTATTCCTCTTTTGCCAAGCTAATAGTCTTTTTCAGTATTTTCTTCCTTTGCTTTCATTTTTTTACCTACTTTTCCTATTACAATTCTTATTTTATTTTGAAAATTGTTTTTTTTTTAACTCCTCCAGGAACTATTGTTGGGCTTTTGTACATCTCTTTTTGAGAGGAAGGGCTTTTCTTATAGCAGTTTTGACTTTGTTGTCTTCTTGTGAGTTTGCATTTTGATCTTCCCTATCACTATAGAAGATTTTTATTGTCAAATTGTCTTTTTTTTTCCCTCTGCTCATTCTCCACCTTATTTCTTGATCCACAACTTTATTTTAAAGATGAACTTTTCCTGGCAAGGAAGATGGGAAAGTCACTGTTTCAAACTTCAGACTTTTTCTGCACTGATATTTTTGGAACTAGTTCTAGGTACTAAGAAGTTTTGGGTGCTTCTAAGGTGGTGTGATCTAGGAAGTGGTATAGTCACCACTAGTCTGTATTCTGGTCCTTACTCAGGAGGGCTCCTGATCCCTTGAGTCCAAAGTGATATTGTTCCTCAGGATCCTTGATACTTTTGGACCAGAAGTGATACTATCCCTCACAACTGCTATTCCCTCTTGACCAAAATACTCTCCATCCTTGAACTATGACCCAGAATTGGGTATAGCCAGTGGAGTTGCCAAACAGTTGTCTATTCTTTTACTTAGTGCTAGACAAGGGTTCCCATAATCTCTTTATGACAAGTGGCTAGGTCCACTAACTATCTCTGGCTTGAGAGCTCCTGAAGCTGCTGCTGCTTCTGTCTCAACCACCTATTCTTACCATTTGCTTTGGGCCAGCCCCTACTCCTATGTCACAAATCTCTCCTACTTCCCAAGTTTTTCTTAGGCAGGAAAAATGTCTCACTCTGACATTTTGTTGGCTCTGCCACCCTATTTGATTTTTTTTTTTGGAAGTGTTTAGTTAATTGCTTTCTCTACACTGCCATCTTGACCTGTATATAGTTTTAAAGACTGGATTACCTAGGGGGCAGCTGGGTAGCTCAGTGGATTGAGAACCAGGCCTAGAGATGGGAGTTTCTAGGTTCAAATCTGACCTCAGACACTTCCCAGCTGTATGACCCTGGGCAAGTCACTTAACCCCCATTACCTAGCCCTTACCACTCTTCTGCCTTGGAGGCAATACACAGTATTGACTCCAAGATGGAAGGTAAGGGTTTAAAAAAAATACTGGATTACCTCATTTGTTCATTGCACCATCCCTATGAGATAGTGTAATTTCCATTTTGCAGGTGATAAAATATGATCTGAAAGGTCACACGATTTGTCCAGGGTGATACAGCTAGGAAGAAGAAGAACTGGGATTCCCTTAGTCCACATAGCCTTAATTTCCCTGAGTCTCAGCTTTTTCATCTGTAAAATCTGAGCAAGTCACTTAACCCTGTTAGCCTCCATTTCCTCATCTGTAAAATGAACTGGAAAAGGAAATGGCAAACCACTCCAGTATCTTTGCCAAGAAAACCCCAAATGGGGTTGCAAAGAGTCAGACATAACTGAAACAGCTGAACAACAACCACAACAAAGGCTTTAATCAGTACTGATAGTCTACGATTCTTTGATGAGTTTTAATTTATTTTAAAGTACATATTAATTTTTTAAATTTCACATTCTTTTTCTCTCCCCCACCTTCCCTATCTATTATAAGTATAGCTGTGATCAGATTTTAAAGGTTTATTGTATCCCCATAGGCAAGACTATTCCCAAGTGTAATCAATTGTTTGAACTTTGTCTTGTCCCTCCACCACTTTGTCTGTGTCCTTTTTCTTTTCAATGATCTGGTTCATCCCTTACCTCTTCGCCCAGTTCCCTAGTAACCATTACTATCATTTTGAGCTGTTAGGGACCAACGTATGTTAAGAACAACTAATTCTCACTAAAGTATTAGGGAATGACATTCATTATCCCTACTGACTACTTTTCCCAGGATAAAAGTAACTCTAGGTTCTAAAAAGCTATGTCAGTAGAACACAGGCTCTAGAAAGCCCTGCCAAGCTAGAAAAGATCCAGGTACAAGCCTGGTAGCAAACAATTCGGGAGACTGAAGATCAGCTTAGCTAAATACATAGAGTTCATTATCAAAATATTCACAACTAGGTAATGAAACAGATTTCTTTGCTATATGTTTTTATTTTTTGTATTTTAATGTAAGGAACTACCTGGAGAGCTCAATGCTTATTTTTAACTTTAGGATTTCTTTTTTGATATTGAATTGGGGTTTTTTAAATTTGTTGGTTTTCTAGGGCTTGTGTGTGTGTGTGTGTGTGTGTGTGTGCACGTGCGCGCATGCATACACCCAATTAGTTGATCTGCTTTTTCTCTGGCATAAGAGGAAAGGGGCAAGAAGAATGGGGGAAATCATTTTACAGAAAAGAAGCACACAAGGAAGAGTTTTAACAATGGAGGAGAAAATGGGTAAGGGAATAGGCAACACTTGAATCTCACTTTTTTTAAGTTTCAAATTAATTTTTAATCTATGCTTGAAAGTTCCTTTAATGGATATAATTTTTATTGTGTTATGGTCTGAAAAAACCTATATTTGGTAATTCTGAATTTCTGTATTTGTTGGTGAGGTTTTAATGTTCTAATACATGGTCAGTTTTTTAAACATCCTGTGTACAGATAAAAATGGGCATAGTCCTTTCTATTCCCATTCAGTATTCTTCAGAGTTCTATCATATCTAACTTT
Organism: Monodelphis domestica; assembly: GCF_027887165.1. Classification (NCBI taxonomy): domain Eukaryota; kingdom Metazoa; phylum Chordata; class Mammalia; order Didelphimorphia; family Didelphidae; genus Monodelphis; species Monodelphis domestica. Next base: position 233,329,871 of record NC_077230.1, read on the forward strand.
TAAAAAATTCTATTCATCCATATTTCTCACCCTCCTATTCTTCTTTTGAAATCATCCCAACATCCCTGATTCACAATCATGTCCTTTGTCTAAATAGATTCCTTCTGACTCCATTAATGATGATAATGTTATAAGGAGTTACATAATTCATCTTTCCAGATGAGAATATAAATGGTTTAGCTTCTTTAAATCCCTTATGATTTCTCTCACATGTTTACCTTTTTAGGATCTTTTTGAGCCTTGTGTTTGAATGTCATAGTTTCTATTCAGCTCTAGTCTTTTCGCCAGAAATGTTTGAAGGTACCTATTTCATCAAACATCCATTCTTTCCCCCTAGAAGATTATACTCAGTTTTGCTGGGTAGATTATTCTTGGTTATGATCCTAGCTTCTTTGCCATCTATTAAATTATATTTCAAGCTTGCTCTGCTGTTTTATAGTAATAACTGTTCAATCCATGTTATACTGACTGTGACTCAATATTTGAATTCTATTTTTCTGGCTGCATGCAATATTTTCTCCTTGACCAGGGAGCTCTGAATTTTTGCTATAATATTACTAGGACTATTTGGAATTTCTTTCAAGAGGTGGCTGGTAAAATTTTTCTATTCCTACTTTGCCCTCTGGTTCTAAGATATGTGTAAAAATTTATTTTATTTGTTATAGGTACCTGAGCAGTTTTCCTTTATAATTTTTACAATATGTTATCTATTTTCTTTTCTTGATATTGGCTTTCAGGTAGTCCAATAATTCTTAAGTTATCTCTCCTTGATCTACTTTTCAAATCAATGGTTTTTCCTATGAGATATTTCACATTTTCTTTTTTTTCCCAATATTTTGACTTTTTGTTTATTTGTTTCTTATTATCTCATGGAGTCTTTAGTTTCCACTTGACCAATCTTAAATTTTTAGAAGTTATTTTCTTCAGTCCAGTTCCAATTTTTTTTTAAACCCTTACCTTCTGACTTAGAATCAATACTATATATTGGTTCCAATGTAGAAGAGTGGTAAGGGCTAGGCAATGAGAGTTAAGTGACTTGCCCAGGTTCACACAGCTAGGAAGTATCTGAAGCTTAATTTTAATTTAGGACCTCCCATCTCTAGGCCTGGCTCTCAATCCACTGAGCTACCCAGCTGCCTCCCTCCTCTGTCGTTCTAATTTTTAAGGGGTGATTTTCTTCAGTATTTTTTGTGCCTCTTGTACCTACCTCTTAATTCTCTTTTCATAATTTCTGATACAACTCTAATTTATTTTCCCTCTATTGCTCTTATTTATTTTTTAATCATTTTTTGCTTTAAAAAAAGTCTCATGCTCCTCTAAAAATTCTTGTTAGACTTGTGTCCAATTAGCATGTTTTCATTTGAGACTTTGCTTATAGATATTTTCAAGTCATTGTATTCTTCTGAGTTTGTGTCTTGAGCTTCCCTGTCATCATAGTAGCTTTTTATGGTCAGGTTTTTTTTGTTGTTTATTTTTCCAGACTTCTTCTTGAGTTTGGACTTTATGATAGCATTGAGCTTTGCTCACCTCCAAGGTGGTTGATTGGCCTGAATTTCTGTTTTTTATGTCCTTCTGCTTTCATAGCTTGTTCTAGGGAGCTATAGGTTTGTGTTGCTTCTAACATGATGTGGTCCAGGGAAAGGTCTGGATCCTGCCCTCTTACTCTATGCTCTGATCCTTGCACTGGAAGGATCCCTACTCCCTTATGAATATTATTCCCTTCTTTCCTGGAACTGTGACTCAGAACTGAGTAATGGGTACCAGAGCTGGGCATGTCATATTCTTTATCCGGTGCTAGTACAGGAGTCCCCTGGGATCTCTTTTTGATGAGGCATTCATTCCTTTTACAATCCCTGGGTGCTACTGCTTTTCCACAGCCCATTGCTTGTTCTATTATTGCCACACTGCCCTTCTGATGATCTCCCACACTTGGGCCTGTGCATCTCTCTTTCTATCTCCTTAGATTGCTCCAGATTGGAAAAATGACCCATTGTGATTTTTTGTTGACTTTTCCCTACAGAATTCTGTTCATTGTTTTCTGTGGCCATTTGGGGGAAATTTGGGGGGAAGATTTAGCAATTGCAACTTTTAATTGTCCCATCTTGACTTCACCTCAGAGGTTATTCCTTAAGCCCCCAAAATGAATTTCTAATGATAAAATTCTGGGATGATGGTACTTGTGGGGAGGGAGATTTGGAAAATTCCCCTAATCCCCAATTTAATTTTCAGCTCTCCATTCTCTCAAACTTTTCCCCCTCCATTAAAAAATAAGACAATTCAAACTCCTATTTAAAATACACACACATATTCAAGCAAAACAAATTCCTGAATTAACCATATCCAAAAAAATATTCTCCATATGTGCTCAAAGTCTATCAGGAAGTGACTAGTATATTTCATTTAGTGGAACTGTGGTTTGTCATTGTGTTGATCAGGATTCCCAAGTCATTTAAAGTTATTTAACTTTCCAAAATAGTGATTATTGTATAAGTTGTTTTCCTGGTTCTGCTCACTTCACCCTGCTTCATTTCATACAAGTCTTCCCAGGTTTCTCCATAACATCTCCTTCGTCATTTCTTACATTCCATTCATATACTATAATTTTTAGCAACACTCCAAATTACGGGGAACCCCTCAGTTTCTAATTCTTTGCCACCATAAAAAATAAAAAGTTTCTATCAATAATTTTGTATGTAATATGACCACCAACTTAAATTGGTGTCCTGGCTTATGGGAGGCAGCTTTCCCCCTTGAAAGCTCCTCACTTCTTCCTTCTTGCCCTACCCTTATCTCTCATGGTCCAATACTTCCAGTTAATGAAGCCAGCTCCCATCCCTAGAATAGAGGAACTTGCTGTTGAGCTTTGGAGTAGAGATCAGGGAGTCTCCAAAGCTGTTTAGTTGCACAGATGTGCTTTTTGTTTGTTGGGCCAATTAACAGCAAGAGGGCATCTGAAGCCTATCCAATGCCCTGTTCGAGAACTGTAGTGGTGGCCCCCATTTTTTTCTGTTTCTCCCTGTCTTCCCCCTTCCCCTTTCTGTCTTGCTTCTCCCCCTTCTATAGCTCTCTCTATCCCTCCATTTCAGCAGCTTCTGGAGCCAGGAAAGGATTGCGGAAGGGCTATCTCCTGGGTCCAGGACATAGCTGCCAAATCCTGAGGGAAGAGGGTGGTGCTGTTTGTCAAGCAAAATAGGAACAGAGTGGGAGAAGCAGGGACGAGAGACTAGAAAAGAAGAAAGAGCTTTGTTTGGTTATCCTGTGTTTCTTGTTGATTCTAATGCCTGGGAAGAAGAGGACTGGGGCTGGGGTGGGGAGACTTTGGAAAGGCTGGCCCTTTCACCACTGGAGCCTGGACTTACCTTCTGTAGTTTGCTGTCAAACTGATTGCAATTTGCTGCGTCTCAGGTTCCTGTGTCTCTGCATCTGCCTTGCAGTTTTTTCCCTCTTTTTCAGGCCTTCATTTTCACTCATGTTCCCTCTCTTCCTCTCACTGATGCTCTTGCCATCCCTGACTGGCCATTCCTGCGGCATCCTTAGTGCCTACTTAATCAACGCTTTTCAAATGAATAAAGAAATCTGAACCATAAGGAGTTGGAAGGAATTCTTTCCATCAGGGTTTTTTAATCTTGGGTCTGTGAGCGTTTAGAAAAAAATTTTGATAACTGAATTTCAATAGAATGGTTTCCTTTTCAATCCTAGTATTTCATTTGGAGTATTGAAAAATCATTATTCTGATAAGGGGTGTTAGACCCATTAGACTGCCAAAGGGCTCCATGACCCATAAAGGCAAAGGACTCCCCATCTAATCCAACCCAGGTCCTCATTTCACAAACAAAAAGGGGGAAGTCCAGAAAGCTAAAGAGATTGCTTTGCCCTGGGCCTCCCAGGAAGTTAGTGGCAGAATCAGAATTACATTGCCAGTTAAATGCTTCTTCCACTAAGCCAACATGTCTTTTTCTCATATCTGTTTCTTGTCTCTTATTATCTCTGGACTTCATCTTTCAGTGTCTACATCCATTTCTGTTTCTCTTCCTTATTTATCTGTCCTGGCTGGGACCCCAAACTTCTGTCTTCAGGGCAGGGAAGAGCCATCTGGGTACTGTTGTCTTTTGTCTCTAGGATCTCCCTTGGGGCCTTTGGAAGATCCTTTGAATCCAAATCAAATTGTATGTCATATGGACTCCCAGCCACAGGCACTGTCACCCCTTCAGGCTTCATTTGGTCTCCTTTGAGATATTGAAAAGCAAGCTAGGTCTCACTATGCAAAAAGCACTTTTGTTGACTTTCTGCCCTTCCTTATCCCAATGGCTACATTTCCTTCCCTCAGTAGAACCCAAGTTCCTTGAAGGCAGGGACTGTTCCTTTTTTTATTTTCTTGTATCATCAGTGCCTTGCACTTACTAAATATTTGTGCCCTTTCTTTGAGGCTGCCCTTTTGGTGAAGTTTGTGACGTAACAGAGGACCATCTAAAGTCACTAATTCCTCAGCAGATGACCCCAGATTAAGTTTGTGTTAGGACAGCTGAGCCCCCACAGGCCACACTCTGGGATTCCCCTAGGGATATGTCCCTCTGTCCAGTGTCCAGTGAGTTTAAACGTGAAATTGGCTATTTTCCTTTCAGTTCTTGAGTCTGCCAAAAGGTCTCATTAACACTAATAAATCTGCCATGCCTAATTTCAGCCAGATCTGGGGACACTGCCTCCTCTGATCAGTTTAACCCTGTATTCAGTGCTTGAGTGCACCCATACCCACCACATCCTCTGCCCAGGATGGGGGCTATAAGGGCCTCAGACAGCTGCTACCACCATAGGCAGCCTGGGAAGGGGGAAGGAGACTCACTTTCCACTCCCATTTTGCTATAGGCTGATGCCTACCCTCCTAGTCTTCTTACACATTATTCTCCACCATATACTTTTTGTTCCAGTGACACTGGCCCCTTGGCTGTTCCCTGAACAGGACACTCCATTCCCCAACTCCTGGTGCTTTCTCTAATGGTTCCTTATTCTTGGAATATTCTCTTTCCTAATCATCTCTGCCCACTGACCTCTTTGGATTCCTTTAAGTCCCAATTAAAATTTCATCATTTACCAAACCCCTCTTAATTCTAGTGCCTTCCTTCTCAAGTGTTTTCTATTTATCCTGTGTATAACTGTATATAGTTGCTTACAAGCTGTCTCACTCATTAGATGATAAGCTCCTCAAGGGCAGGGACCCTTTTTGGATCTCTTCTTCTTAGCACAGTGCCTGGCACATACTAGGTACTCGATAAATGCTGATTGATTGATTGTGTGACTTTAGGATAGTCATTTCATTTTTCAGTCATTTCCTTTCGCTAGGCCTCAGTTTCTACATCCATAAAATGAAGTTGACATAAAGCTCCTGTAAAGCTCCTTCCGGATTTAATATCATATGATTCTATTGGGTCCAGCTAAACAGAAGAGAAAGAACATTGGATTTGGAATCAGCAGACAGGAGTTAGAGTCCCAGCTTTATCATTTACTAGCTGTGTGACCCTGGGCAAATAAATTAATGTCTCTGAGCCTTAGTTTCCTCCTCTGTTTATGTATACATATTTTTATTAAATATATCACATTTAATATTTAATGTAATACAAATATACCTAAATATATATGAATATCAAATATGTCATATATATATATATATACATATATATACATATACACACAGAGAGAGGAAGAAATCAAGAGAGAGAGACGGAGACAGAAAAGAGAATGAGAGCTAGCTTTATCATTTCATGATTCAGAGCCTCTGGACAGAGTAACAAAAAGCTCAAACCACTGCTGTTCCTCCCTTGCAAAAAACCTCTAAACACAACATCCCCATCCAGAAGAAGCCTATTATGAAAAAGTTCAGACTGTCCCAGAAGAGCCTCACCCTCATTCCTTTCTTGCAAAAACCCCCAAAAAACCAAATTGCCTGATGGTAATCCTGCACCTAGACCATAATTTTGACGACATTATTTCTCTGCTCAAAAGCATTCATTGGCTCCCATTTCCTCTGGGACAAAAGACAAACGCCTCGGGCTTACAGTTGAAATCCTCTGCAATGGGGTCCTCACTTACCTTCCCAGGTTTATTTCTTGCCGCCCCCCTTCTTCACACACTCCACTTCCCCTTCAAACTGGTGAGTGCTGAAGTGAATTGCAGGTAGGCCCTGCTGAGACCTGTTCTCAACTAATCTTAATGGGAAATTTTAGAAGTCCGACATTCAAATGCTAACCCTTCAGTCAGTCAATCAAGCAATCAGGCGTTTATTAAGTAGCTCCTACAGGCTCCACGTGGTTTCAAGGAAAATGAAACATGAGGGGGAAACAACGCCCAGGTTTAGGAAGCCTCATTTGCTACCCCAGCATCCTTCACTTCTCTTTGGTGCATAGGAGAGATACAAAGTGCTGCGAGAAATCCAGAAAGAGAGGTTACTTCTGGCTTCAGATGCAGGAGGAAAGGGAGTGCTCAGGCTCCGCCTTGAAGGAAGAAAAGAATTTCAACTGAAAGAAATGTGGCTAGTAGGGAGCTAGAGAGCAGACAAAGGGTGGAGAATATATTCTAGGAATGTTTTATGGGGTGAGTAAAAGCAAAAATGGGTAGCTCGGTGGCACAGTGAATAGAGTACTAAGCCTGGAGTCAGGAAGACTCATTTTCCTGAGTTCAAATCTGGCTTCAGACGTTTTCTAGCTGGGTGATCCTGGGCAAGTCACTTAACCCTATTTGCCTCCGTTTCCTCATATGTAAAATTATCTGAGGACGGAAATGGTAAACCATTCCAGTATCTTTGCTGAGAAAACCCCAAACAGGGTCACAAAGAGTTGCACACAACTTAAAAATGACTCAACACCAACAAAAAGCAGAGGTAGGAAAGGGAAAGACATAATGCTAACTCTTCAAGTTTATCTAGAACAAACAAGGGTACTCCCAATGGCAATGTAGAACATATATGGATGATCATAGGAACATGGATCTAGAAGGGTCCCCAGGAGTCATCTCCTCCAGCCTTTCATTTTAGAGATGAGGAAACTGAGGCCCAGAAATCTCCGAGGTGGCATTTGACCCCTTATCCTCTGGCTCTAAAGGCAGTGATTTTTCCATCATATCACATTGCCTCCTTAGCATGCCATGGTCTCTGTGTGTTCTTGGAAACCTTTAGCCCAGGGTTTTCAAACTCAACTAGGAAGAGGGGCCACCAAACTGTACATGAATTTGTTGGCCACATATTGACTTTTATACACTAAACTGCATGAGTCTGTTGGCCAACTATTGGTCCCATATGGACTTAGTTTGAAAATGTAATATCATATATGTTTCATTGCATTTTTATTTATTTTGTTAAATACTTTCTAATTACATTTTAATCTAATTTGGGCCCTTCTAGGGAATGTTGTGGGCTACACATGACCCATGAGTATGACACTTCTGCTCTAGGCTAGTCAAAGCCACCCCTCATTCCAGCCAGAGGAGGCAGAAAGAACCATCCTTTCTGGTCTAAACCTACCAAATAGGTCTAGGCTTCTTTCACCTGCTTAGGATTTATCAGTGGCTTCCAGGAGCAATAGGAGAAGAAATCTTCATTCTACATGACCACATCCAGAGAATGGTGTTCAGTACTGGACATCATGCTGTAGGAAGGACACTGATAAGCTGGTCATCCTCCAAGAAAAGTCAACCAAGGTGGTGAAGGGTCTTGAGTCTGCCCTATGAGGACCAGGTGAAGAAACCAGAAATGTTGAGCTTGGAAAAAAGAATCATACTAGCTCTCTTCAAGTCCTTAAAAGAATATCTGATAGAAGGGGAAATGATCTGTTCAGTTTGTCCCTAAAAGGCCAAACCAGGAGCAAAGGGTCAGTCAGTCAACAAACGTTTATTTAGGATTAAGTGGAAATTGCAACAAGGCATATTAACATTTGACCTCAAGAAAAAAAAATTTTTTTGAGTATGGCTGTCCAGAAGAGGAAAGGAAAACCATGGTTTCCTCTTTTCTGAAGGTCTGCAAAGACTGGAAAACCACTGGTTGGGTGTGTTGTAGTGAGGATTCCTTGACAGGGGAAGTAATAATTTATACTAAGTGGCCACCAACGTCTCTTCCTACTCTGAAATCCAGTGATTACAGCAGATCTTCATAACCTACCATTGATAGCACCCAAACTGCTCAGGGGCAGGGGTGGAATATTCCAAACAAAACACAACAGAAATTAGCCAGGCCTGTCCATGGTGGTTTACCGCAAGACTTTGCATTCAGAAGCCCAGGCTGACATTTATGGTAGGGAGTTTTATTCCTGTTGTAAATAACCTCTAATGGTGTAGGTCATTACACTAATTACAGCATATAATTAATTTTCTAATTCTTTTTTAGGTGACCACATATTACAAGAGGAGAATAATTCTTCTTTTTCCCCCCTAGGCAGACATGACATAACTCCTTTCCTCCTCTATCCTCCCCCTCCCCTCATCAGAAGAGTCTTCTTTTAGCTGCTTGGTGCCATTAAGAATGGCTGAAATTTTAAGGGATGAGCAATGTTTTCCTCAGCCCTTGGAAATTATTTTCAACCAATACCCCTTCAATAATCAAAGCTATTCATTTTACTCTAAAGCCATTGGCAGTTTTTTTTTTTATTAAAGATTTGCTTAATTCAAATGAAAAAAAAAAGATTTTCCTGAATTTCATTTGAGCTTTGTATCCTTTCCACATTCCTACTTTAGAACAGATGTATTCCATTCTTGAACTAGGCACCCACCCTTTTCAACACACCTAAATTTTGTCCATTTTAATAGATTGTCTCAAGTCCCATCTCCTCCTTCATGATCTTCCATGGTTATTGCAACCTGCCTTAGAATCAGATAACAAGCTTAAAAGAAAGAGAAAATCATTGACAGCCCTCCCTTTCCTGAATTCTTGTAAAACTTGATAATAGATAATAGGAAGAAATTGTTAGACATGTTTGTATTTGTATTGAATTTGTCAGTTTACAAAATGCTTTCATATATATATATATATATATATAATTTGAACCACTCACAAAGTGAGCAGGGGAGACCTAGCAAATGTTTAACAATCAGATCTCTAGGGGGGGAATAATAAATGACACATCTTTAAGTTTTATATGCATTAACACTTTCTTAAGTCTAGACAACAAATAAAATTAAAAATCAAGCCCTGATTTTTAGCATTTGTTGAAATCCAAGATATGAATGCTCATACTGAAAATTTAACAATCTGCAAGAGCCAATACAGTTAACTCTAGCATGCTCTGCTTGTTGAGGCAAGAAGGACAAATGTTATCACACACTCTACCCACCCCCATCCGTTTTGTTTTGTTTTGTTTTTACAAGCTAGGAAATTAGATCAGAAAGGGAAAATTATTTGGCCAAGATCCTAGAGACAGTAAACAAACAACTAAGTCAAAACTCACACCAGATCTATCACCTGTAGTCTTTTAACCGAGTGCAGCTGAGTGGCTCAGTAGATTGAGAGGCAGGCCTAGAGACAGGAAGTCCTAGGTTCAAATATGACCTCAGACACCTCCTAGCTGTGTGACCCTGAGCAAGTCACTTAACCCCCCATTGCCTAGCCCTTACCGCTCCTCTGCCTTGGAACGGATAGTTACTATTGATTCTAAGATGGAAAATAAGGGATGAGAGAGAGAGTCACTTAGCTGCCTGTACCATTTATTTAAGTACTTAATATCCATCTGCTTTGAAATACTTCCTGGAACTGCTCAGTAGGGACAATGGATGAAGCACTGGGTCTGAGTTCAAATACAGCCTCTGTCATTTATTACCTATGTGACTCTGAGCAGGTCAATTAACCCCACTTTCCTAATCTGTAAAATGTAGAAAATAACAACACCTACTTCCCACAATTGTTATGAGAACCAAATGAAATGATCATTGCAAGTGCTTAGCACAGTGTTTGGCACATAGTAAATGCTATATAAATGCTAGTGTTCTCTCTCTCTCTCTCTCTCTCTCTCTCTCTCTCTCTCTCTCTCTCTCTCTCTCTCTCTCTCTCTCTCTCTCTCTCCCCACCACACTCACACACTGCTTAGCCCCTTGCTAAGCACAAAAGAGGCATTCAATAATGATTTGGGGAATTATATAAAAAGGTTATGTTGGAATTCAATTCAATTTTGTAGCCATTTATTAAACAATTACTATGCATAAGACACTATGATATAAGCATCCAGAAACAGTTCCTACTCTCAAAGAGCTTATATTCTAAGGAAGTATGAATAGAACAGGTACAGGAATAAATGAATACCAAGTTGTGGAGGTAGAGGATGAAAGAAGAAAGAGACTGGAAGCAGGGAATCCAATTAGAAAGCTATTGTAATAGCCCAGGACATTGAAATAAGTTGATTAAGTAGTATACAGAGGCTGAATCAACAAAACAGCCACTAATGAGATATGAGGGGGGTGAAGGAGAGGGAAAAGACAAGGATGACTCAGAAGTTTTAACTTTGAATTAGGGTAGTATCCCATATATGTTAAGCTTGAGATACCAATGGCACATCCAAATGGAGGTAACTATCAAGCAAATTGGTAGTGTAGGGCTAGCATTTAGGGGAGAAATTAGGTTTGGATTGATAGGTTTGCATGTTCCCTGCATAGAGATGATAGCTGAACCCATGGGAACTCATAATCTCAGAGAGAGAGAAAGCTCTTGGATATCTAGTTCCCTAAATATCTTGGATATCAGTCCTTAATCAGATTCTATTTAATGTGAAGATTAGATGATCGGGTATTGAAAGTCCCCTCCCTCCTTCCCTCTCTCTCTTTCTCTCTCTCTTTCTCTCTCTCTCTCTCTCTCTCTCTCTCTCTCTCTCTCTCTCTCTCTCCAAATAAAGTGGGGAAAGGTAAGAGATAAGGTGGCCTGGGATGGAATCTTGGAGGATAGCCATGTTTAATGGGTAGAGAATAAATGATGATCCAGTAAAAGAGACAGAAGAAATGGTGACAAAAAGGAGAACAACCAAGACAGAGGTGCTACAGAAGAAAGGAGAAAGTGATTAACAAAGCCAAATCTTGCAGAGGTCAAGAGTAATGAGGACTGAGGGAAAGGCCATTGAAATAAGCAGTTAAGAGCTCATTGGTAACATTGATGAGAGCACTTGGAGTTAAATGGTAGAATGTAAAGCCAACACACAAGGTGTTGAGAAGCCAGTAAGAAAGGCAATGGGCAAGCAATCCTTTCTAATCTAATCTAATCCTTTCTAATCTAATCTAATCCTTTGACTATGAAAGGCAATATAGTTTTTGAGGAGATGGGAAGACAAAGTCACGTCTTTGTTTCATTTTACTTTTTTTTTAATGGGCTTATAAGATCATGGATTTAGAGTTTGAAGGGACCTTAGACACTATCTAGTTCAAGCTAACCACTGCACAGATGATAAAACTGAGGTCTCAGAATGTTAAGTAAATTGCCCAAGGTCACACAAGTTCTAAGTGACAGGGGTGAGATTTGAACCAGGTCTTCTAAATTTAGATCCAACAGCCTTTTCCCAAGGATACCTGGTTATATTTTTAGGTGGCAGGAAAGTAGCCAGGGATAAAAAGAGACTGAAAGTGAGAGAGCAGTAATGATCAAAGTGGGAAGCTTCTGGAAGAGACAAACAGGAATCAGATCAAGAGCAAAAGTAGAGGGATTGTCTTGGTCTAGGAGAAGGTCCACCTCTTCGTCAGAACCTGGAGCCAAAGAAGAATCACTGGGAAATGGCAAAGGAATTTGAACTCTGGAATAGAGGAAAATAGGAAGATCACAATAAATGGCCTCTTTCCTCAGGGAAATATGAGGTAAGGTATGAATGAGGAAAGAGAACATCCCTAAGCCCAATAAAATGACTATTATAATGAACTGGACTAGGTGATATAGATATATGGAATGAATCTCAAAGGAGAGGTGCCTTAATAAATGTGACAAGGGAATAATCTACAAATATCAGTGAGGAGCATGGTATATGGCTGTTTCTCCTTCTGATCTAGTGTGTTGGAACATGGGGAAGGCTTGCCCAGTCCTGGAGGTGATCAGGAAAGAAATGTCTTCTGAAAAGAGCCAAACTGCCATTAGCATAGAAATATGGAAAGAAAATGAAAAAGACAATTAAATTCAGCCCAAAGAGATTCCTTCCATCTTCTCTTTCTCTATCTCTCTCTCTGTCTCTATCTTTCTCTCTATATAATCTATATCTATCTATAGATATAGATATACATTATATATGTATCTTATAAAATCTTAGTACCTCATGTATATGTTATCTTGACAGTTCAAATGTAAGTTCTTTGAGATTAAAGATTGGGGGGGGGTTGCCCTTTTTTTGTATTCCTAGCATTTAGCACAATACCTAGAACCTAGTGAGTTCTCTCTTTTTCTTTTAACCCTTACTTTCTCTCTTAGTAACAATTGTAAGATAGAAGGTCAAGAGCTAGGCAGACAGGGTTAAATGACTTGCCCAGGGTCATATAGCTAGGAAGTTTCTAAGGCCAAATTCAAACCTCTTCTGTCTCCAGGCCTGGCTCCTCTATCCACTGAGTCACCTAACTGCCCCATAAGCTCTTAAAAAAAAAAAAAAAACCCTTACCTTTCTTCTTAGAATCCACACTATGAATTGATTCCAAGGCAGAAGAGCAGTAAGGGTGAGGCAGTGGGGGGTCAAGCGACTTGCTCAGGATCACACAGTCTGACATCAGATTTGAACCTAGAACCTCTCACCTTGAGGCTTGGCTCTTAATCCACTAAGCAATTTAGCTGTTAGCAGGCCCTGCTTCCCCCCACCCCACAAGCTCCTAATAAATGATTATTGATGACTTTTAAACAATAGTGTGAGGGTTCCAGAGGGTTCAATGAAATGGTGAAGCAAAGGAAGATATGAACTGTGGATAGATAGGGCTAGGGTGGAAAGGGAAGAAGAAGGAAGGATTTCTCCCTGAGCAGAGGTCCATTCTAAATAACAGGGATGGGAAGAATATTTGTCTCAGTACATTGGACAGTTCCTGGCAGACCATAGGCACCTAATAAATGTTTCTTGATTTGTATTGACCTAATTTACCTGGGGGAAAGCCAGTTGTTTGGAGCCTCCATACTCTAGGATCTTGTGATAACTGAGCAGTCAGGATGAGGTGGTAATGTTAACATCCCTAACAAACATAGGGGGGCTGGGTATGTAGATACAAAATACCAAGTATAAGCAGTGTGATGCCTTTTTTTGTGACTTATCACTTTGACATGATCTATCTTATAAAGCCTATTCACAGCTGACTTTTAAGCCATTAAAGCCCATTTATCACCCTAGGTAAATGTGGCTTTTCAACCTTATTGATTAAACCACATAATCAAGAATGTCTCTGATTAGTTTCAGCTTTGGAGATAAAAATGCCTGAGTCTAGATTCGGGACAAGAATGGTTAAGTCCTAGCCCTGACCCTTACCAGGTCTACTGAAATGCTTACATCACCTAACCCCTCTGAGCCTCAGTTTCCTCATTTGTAAAATGGATTTTGTAATATTTGCCCTTCCTGTTTTATAGTTTTGTGTGTTTTAAATCTAAAGCTTTATAAAGATATCAATTATTGTACTTGGCACAGAGTAAGTACTCCATATATATTAGTTGATTTGACTCAACACAGAGTATCCTCCTTCTGGATGTTTCAGTAGCCCTCCCAAAAGAAAACCTCCCTTCTATTGTTCTTACAGAGCAAATTACATTCTCTCAGCTGCTCTCTGAGCTTTTCTGGGATAGTGGGGTGACACCATAACATGCAATATACAAAAGGAAACAGAAATATTTAGTATATAAAAGACAAGACTTTGAGGGACATGATAGCTGTCTTCAAGTATTTGAAGCATTACATCGATGGGGAATTAGACTTGTTCAGGTTGACCCCACAGGCCAGAAATGAGAAAAATGGATGGAAGTTCAGAGAGGCAAATAAAGGCTTGATGGCATGAAAGACTTCCCAACAATTATTGCTACCTCAAAGTGGAATGGGCTACCCTAGAAGAAGCTAATTCACTATCACTGGAAGTCTTTGAGCAGAGGCTAGATGGTCATTTGTGGTCTATACTATAGAGAGAATTCTTTTTATTTTACTTTTTATTAATAAATTGATGTGTTGTTTCCATTAAAATTCCCAAGTATATCTGCCTTCTTCCCTCCCCACTCCACACCTAGAGAAGGCATTGCTTGATAAAAAAAAAAAAAACTATGTCTAATAGAAGAGGTTCTTGTATTGATGTGTGTTTGAGCTAGATAGTTTCTTAGGAATCATTCATCTCTTAAAATTGGTGATTCTGAGAAGGGGATAGGAGTTAAAGGTAAGAAGAAGAGAAAGACACATAAAAGTGGAGGATCTTTGCTACACCAAACTGGGGCTCAGAAACGTAAGAGGACTTGCCCACAGTCATAACTAATAAGTGCCAAATCCAGGAATTGGGGATTAGGCAGTGCCATCTTGGATTGGGAGAAGAAAAAAGATTAAAAGTAGGTCAAGACACAGAAGAAGTGAAGGAAAGCAAGTTGGCCAACCTCACAATTTTGCCAAAGGCTGTCCCTGGTTGTCATGTTCCTGGGAAATAGTAATCTATCCCTTTGCTCCTGTGGCTCATGCACAGGGGTGAGTCTGGATTATGTGTTATGAAAGAGGGATACCAGATGGCAAGGTCATCAATACTACAGAAGAGTTTCTAGTCTAGGAAGAGAATCAGAACTTGCCTATCTGGAAAAGACTTAGAAATACAAAAGACTTAGGCATACAAAAACTCCCACTGCTACCGATTAACTCAGTTGCTTTGAAGTTGATGCTACTGAGGCCAAGTTCATGACTTTGATCTTCATTTGGAACCCCCAATTAGCTTCCCAGACTATTCACTTCTCAGTAGACAACTGTCTCACAAATGTGTGCTCTAGGTCACAAAAGGAAAGCAATTCATTTTCAGGTGTCTCAGAACATCCTGTTCCTAGTCCTGGAGGAAAAATCACATGGAAATGTACAGCCGATAGCAAAGATGGCATATTTTTCAATATGTGGACAAGTGAAAAAGAATGGTGATAAAGTCACTTGTTGCATAAAGAAAAGCTAACTCAAGAGGGACAAGAAAGCTGTCTTCACATATTGGAAAGGCTGTCATGTGGAAGAGGATTAGATTGGTTCTGTTTGGCCTCAGAAGAAAAAATTAGGACCAATGGTTAGGAATTGCAGGGAGACAAATTCATCCTCATGGAAGGAGGAAAAAACTGCCTAACAATCAGAGTTGCCCCAAAGTGTAATAAGCTATCTTAGGAAGTAAATTAGTTCCTCATAACTTGAATTTTTCAAGGAGAGACTGGATAACTATTTTTACCCCCAGGTGTCATATAGTTCCTGTTCAGGGATGGATTAGACTAGCAGACCTCCTGGCTCCATCATAGCTTTGAGATTTTGTGGCTATAGAGCAGAAGTACCATTCCTCTGCCCTTTGGAGAAGGCGAGACAAAATAGGGAGTGGGAGGAGAAAGGAATTAGAGAGTAATCAAGGAAGGCCACTCTAGCCTACAGAGAGGAGGTCTGGAAATGCAAATATCCCAGCCTACCCATAGACCAAGGTTACAGAGTAAAGACAGTCAGCTCTTGATTATCTGGACAAAGCTGTCCACTTTGTAGAATATCCAAGACAAATTTTTCTGTATGGCCTTGACTCATGAAAATAGAACAACTTTATTAAAAAAAATCAAACAAGACTGAATAATGTTTTTTTCTAAGTCCTTACCTTCTTTCTTAGGACCAATACTGTGTATTGGTTTCAGAGTGGAAAGGGGTAGGCAGTAGAGGTTAAGTGACTTGCCCAGGGTCACACAAATAGGAAGTATCTGAGATTGGATTTGAACCCAGGTTCTCCTATCTTCAGAACTGGCTCTCAATCCACTGAGACACCTTGAATGAGAATCTTAACTCACCACATGTTAGTCAAAATAGTTTGGATTAAAAAAACCAAATAATGCAAAATAAGCCCCCAACTGACATTCTGTGCTAATCATACATTTTATTATGTAGTATGGGTTGTATCTATAAATTCTGATAAAATGTAAATGAAGGAGTAATAAGAGCTGGGTGGGATTGATTCAAGAATCTTGCTGGTATATATGTTTTGTGCTCTATTTAGAGGAAACAGAAATATGAATCATCTTCACTTTCTACCTACTGGTCACCAGAAGCATTATCCCTGTGGCATAATAATTCTTGTTTGTCCATTTTTTAAGAGGAACAATGACATCATGGGGTGATGTCTTGACTTGGTCATGTATCAGATTTAAGTGAGGCACAGTTGTACAAAGTCATCAGCCTCACTTTCCCTTCAGGAGTCATCCAAGTCCAAAGTCAGGACAAATGCTAATGAGATACAGTGGATGACCTTGGCATCTTCCATGTCTCACCAAGCTCTAAGTGCATCACAGCACCTGCTTCAGGTACCTCCATGGCTTTTGAACTCAGATCTTCTGACTTCTTCTCCAAGGCGTTTTCCAGGACTCCACTCCACTTCCAAGCAAAGGATCTCTTCCACACGAATGCCATAGCAAGCAATCCTATTTGAGTAATGTCTCTGTAATCTCTCCCTCTAAGATTAATTTCCTTTGTCATTTATTTTTCCATTGAATGTAGTAGCAAGTTGGAACTAGATGTATGAATGGCCTAAACAAGTGGTAATCAAATCTAATCTGTGTGAAAGAGAAGGTGTGCAAGGGAAAGTGTTTGTGTTTATATGTGTTAGTTTGCAATAGTGTGGTCTTGTGTGTGTGTGAGAGGGGAAGTGTGTTTGGGTGTGAGATTGTGTGTGAGATTGTGTGTGTGTGTGTGTGTGAAAGACAGAGACAGAATTACACCGAGTGAGAGAGTTGGCAATGTTTGCTGGTACAGGTGGAGAAAAGGAGAGCAATTTGCTAACTTGGCCTCCATGGTTACTGATCAGATCCAGACCTGGTTTGCATTGGATCTGAACTGAAGGTGTTCCCAGCTTGACTGCAGGATGCGAGGCTGGCCATTTCCCTCTCTGGGTGAAAACATTAACTCTGAGTGTCTGAGCTGCTGCCTTGGGAGGTGGCAGTACCTGTTTGGATTTGGCCCCAACTCGGGATCTGGGATTTCCAGGCAGGCAGCAACCAGTGCTACTGCTCTGCTCTTCCTCTGAGGGAGTGGAGAATTGGGAGGCATGGGGCAGCTGCAAGAACAGGTGATGTGAGATGGCTGGCAGAAGGTGCA
Organism: Monodelphis domestica; assembly: GCF_027887165.1. Classification (NCBI taxonomy): domain Eukaryota; kingdom Metazoa; phylum Chordata; class Mammalia; order Didelphimorphia; family Didelphidae; genus Monodelphis; species Monodelphis domestica. Next base: position 233,347,111 of record NC_077230.1, read on the forward strand.
TTTTCCCAGTGTGCAGTGACTCTCAGAATCACCTTCTAGTAGCTCTAAAAGGGTCCCTTAGAGATTATGTAGCCCAGCCCACTCATTTTACAGAGAAGAGGGGAAGACTAATGATATGAGGGCTCAGCAAACCCACGATGGTGGGAGAGAAAAATGCTCTGAGCCCTTGGAGAAATAGGGAAAATTCAAGTGCCTCTCCAACTTTTCCCATTTCCCCCAGATCTTTGCTTCTTTAAATATTCCAACCGATTGTTTTATGAGCAAATAGAGTTAAGCATGCAATCAGTTTATGTTCCTAAAAAAAGAATATAAAATATTTAGATCTGTAAAAGAAACAGCAATATATTGCATATATTTCCATTTCCCCTGATATTTCTATTCCCCTTGCCTCCTAAAAATGTGATTCTTTTTCTCCCTGTCTAGCCCATGGGGGTATTTCACATATCTTCACTTCTGCAAGAGCCCTGGACCTATGATCTGGTGTCCTGAGAGGCGCCTTCCCCACCTCGGTAGGGGCACCCTAGTGACTGCTGTGGTACCCCGCGCCTCCTCAGATGGGGGCACTTGCCTTCCCAGCCAATCTCAGGAGCCTCTCTTCTGGCCCCAGCACCACGGTGCTGTTTCCTAGTTCTGTGGCCAGACAGGAAATGCAGCAGACAAGCAGCTCCAGGTTGGAGTGGATGAGCTCCCAGGCCCTGTGTTGGCAGCCCTTGCCATCAGCATATGGGACTGAACAGATGGCCTGGGCACACAAGCCCCAAGCTAGAACAATAAAGGCAAGAATGGAAATGGAGGGAGGGAGAGAGAGGGGAGGTGAGCTTAGCTGGATGGAGGGAAGCTGAGGGAAGACTGATATGGAGTACAGAGGAGCCAAGTGCAGTAGCCATAGATAAAGGATTCACCTATTCTCCAGAGCCCCACGCCATTTGTTGATATTAGTACTTGGTGAAAACCCCTAAGTAGCCTGCACCCAGAATCCTAGCCTCTCTCCATGACCAGGCCAGGGCTCCAGCCTCTTGACTCCTTGCAGATAGTGATTGTATTGGGTTACAAATTTGTACTGGCCCTGCCCACCTCTCTCAATACTCCCTCTCCCTTCTGGTGCACACATATGCTTCTCCAGTTCCCTGTGTCGCCCAACGTAAGCCCATGTATCTTCTTGCAAACAACATGGGAAAAGACTAACAACGAGTGCCTTATACTTACCTCTAAGGTCCTCTATCTGACTTCTTTTAAACCTTCCATCTGATTGCTTTTAATTTAAAAAAATGTTAAATCCTTACCTTTTCTCTTAGAATCAATAATGTATATTGGTACTAAAGAAGAAGATTGGAAGGTAAGGACTAGACAATGAGGATTAAGTGACTTGCCCAGAGTCACATAGCTAGGAAGTGTGGGGGGCCAGATTTGAACCCAGGACCTCCCATTTCTGGGCCAGGTAGCTGCCCCCTTCCATCTGATTTTTAAGGGGATGTTGCCAATTTTTCATCATGTGGTGGGATGGGTTTCTAAACCTGGGCTGGGGCCAGTCTTCTTTAGTAGAGGAATGACTTTTGGAAATTTTATATCCAAACCAAGAGCCTCTGGGGTCCCAATTTCTCAGGCCCAAGAAGTCTGTTTGGAATAGTGTCACCTTAAACTACCAGGATCTGAGCTGGAGAGGATCGTAGAGGTTGGACCATCCATTCTTGCCTTCTTCACAAAGATTTCATTGAGACCAGAGGCCACAAAGACAGAGTTGTGTCTATGAGAACAAGAGCCAAGCAGTTGTGAGCAACTACGGCGATCATGCTCGGTCTATTTATAGATGTGAAAGTTTGGGGGAAATGGAAAAAAGTTGGGGAGGTTTCCATGAGGAAGGGAGGGGAGAGGAGAGAAGAGGGTAAATGGGCTTATGAGAAAGACATAGACATATTGAGAGACCAAAGATAGCCTCGGTTTCTCATGAGACAGGCACACAAAAACAGACAGACAGATTGAGAGAGACAGCAGAGACCAAAGATAACACAGGTGTCTAGGAAGCAGACAGCTAGATGGGAAGTGCAGACCCAAAGTAGCAGAGAGGAATAGCAGACAGACAGACAGACAGAGAGGAGGAGGAGGGCTTGGAGATTCCTTTACACACTCCCCAGCAGGTACTGCCCCACACAATTACCCTGGCAGCCTCGCTCTCTTGGCAGCCCAGCCTCCAAAGAACGCCAGCAGAATAAAGGCCTGCCATCCTGCTAGCTAAGTGGGGAGGGGGAGACACAAGGTATCCCCGACCCACTGTGGGGCTTTGGGTGCTGGAAAAGTCGCAGGATCTGGTTCTGGCGACTGCAGGGAGCTCCGCAGTGTGTGTGTGTGTCTGGGTGCGATGGTGTGGTTGTGGGTTATGGTGTGGGGCTGTTGTTTCCTAAATGGCTTAATGTGCCAGTGCTTGCGGAGCATCCTTGGAATGAAAGTGTCTTTGGCATAATTATTCCTAATTGTGCACACTATTCTATAAACTCATCCAATTAAGAGAAAGTTATTAACTTTATAAAATATCACAGGCATCCCACAGTGCAGTGTGTGCCGATTGGCATAGCGGTACAGGAGGCATGGGACATAATGCAAATGAGCAGGGTTGTTTACTTAGAACAACAACAACTCCCTCCCCCAAATCCCAAAGGGTGGCCTGTCCTTTCAGCCTAAGCAGGGTGGAGGGAGTATGGGATTAGGAGTCAGGAGACCTGGAGTCAAATTTTACCCGTGTGTCTGTCCTTCAGCATCGCTAGGTGTCAGTTTCCTCTTCAAGAAAATCAGGACAGGACAGCTAGGTGACCCAGTGGTTAGAGGGCCAGGAGGTCCTGGGTTCAAATGTGACCTCAGATACTTCCTAGCTGTGGAACCCTGGACAAGTCCCTTAACTCTGTTTGCCTAGTCTTTGCCCTTTTGTCTTAGGATACTATTACTAAGATAGAAAGTAAAGTTTTTCCTTTTTTTAAAAGGAATGGAGGGAATTTACTAGACAACCTCTAAGGTCTCTTCTAAGTGCAAATATACAATTCTCTGATTCCTCTGGACATCAGTGTCCTTATCTATAAAATGGAGATAATAATACTTATAAAAATAATACTTCCTGCTTCAAAGGGACACAGGGAGGAAAATGTTAGATGTTAAAACCATGTGCAAATGTAAGCTTTTATTATCATTAACCTTTCAGAGGCACTCAGACCAGTGATTCAACTCTCCTAACATCTCTCCCCACCATCAGCCTCAGAAGAGTTTTGAAGTTGAAATTCCTTTTCAAAAAAAGAGCTTTTGCTTCTCTCTGTCCTCTGGCCCTTAATTGCTACAGCGAGGCAGCATGATACAGTGTGAAGCAGTATTTGGGAACAATGGACCTAAATTTGATCCTGGTTCTGTCACTTACCATCTGTGCGATCTTGGGCAAGTCCCTTCACATCAGTTCCCCATACTTCTTCCCTTAATGGAGTCATTGTAGGGAAAAGCACTTTTTGCATTACAAAACTTAGATGGTCATTGTAGAAAGGTTGATTTGGCCTTTTTCAAGCTTCCCTTGCCTGGAATATCTCAGTCCACTTGACCCTAAAAAATGCTACTCAAGGGTCAGCTGGGTGGCTCAGTGGATTGAGAGCCATACCTAGAGTCGGGAGGTCCTGGGTTCAAATCTGACCTCCTTGGACACTCATTAGCTGTGTGACCTGGGCAAGTCACTTAACCCCCTTTGCCTAACCCTTACCGTTCTTCTGCCTTGGAATCAATACACAGTATTCTAAGACAAAAGGTAAGGGTTTAAAAAAAAACGCAACCCAAACATCAATTCCCAGTTCAAGACCCATCTTCTGCCTAGAGGAGCTTCTTCTGCCTGGCTATTAGTAAGAAGGAAGGAACAAACTAATAAGGAAGAAGACAAAATAAAAAGCACCCGCTAAAGCACCTACTATGTGCTAAGTGCTTTATAAATATCTCCGTTTTTTTAGTTTTTCATCATGTGTATGATATGTAGCTCCTGGGAAGGCATGAGGAATATGGAAATATGTATTACATGAAAGCACCTATATAACCTATATCAGACTATTTACTGCCTCAGGGATAAAGAGAATCTAAATCACAAAATGTCAGAAAACAATAATCAAAAATTATTTCTACATGTAACTGAAAAAAAAATTCAAAAAGTTAAAAATAAAAAACAAAATATATAACTCATTTGATCTTCACAACAACCCTGGGAAGTAAGTGCTATTGCAATCCTCATTTTACAAATGGAGAAACTGAGGTAGATGGAGATTAAATGATTTGCCCAAGGTGACACAGCTAATAAGTCTCTGAGGCCACATCTGAACTCAGATCTTCCTAATTCCAAATGCCACATTCTATCCATGGCACCCACTAGAACTATTAACTCTGCCACCAATTAGTTTGTTTGTTCAGTCATTCAGTCATGTCCCACTCTTCGTGACCCAGGGGACCATAGCATCCAATGCTCTCCATGGGGGTTTCTTGGCAGAGTTACTGGAGTGGCTTGCCATTTCCTTTTCCAGTGGATTAAAGGAAATAAACAGTAAGTAACTTGCCCAGAGTCACACAGCTAATGAGTGTCCGAGGAGGTCAGATTTGAACTTGGGTCTTCCTGAATCCTGCCCCAGCATTCTATCCACTGGGCCACCTGGCTGCTTCCTGATCACTAGGGATGTTCAAAAGCAGGCTGTTTTATAAGGCAGTGAGTTCCCTCCTTTCCAGGGTATCCCCAAAAAGGCTAGATGACTATTTATAGATGTTTCTAAGTGTATGGGTTAGACCTGACTGTGGAAGTCGCCTCTCACTCAGACATTGTCTGGTTTGATGTGACTCTGGAGCTCAGCTTTAGTGTCTCTAAGATGAGAGGCTTGTGCTGGATCATAGCAAGGTCTAGTTCTAGCATAGCTTGCTGTAAGTCTGTGTAGCGAGATCACCCTGCTCCTTCTTTCTTCTAAGGTACAGAAGACAGACTACTTGCTGGGCTTGAAGGTTCAAGAAGTCCTGTCTCTGCCACTTACTAACCATATCCATTTGGGCAAGTCCCCTCATACGACTGGGAGCAGCCTGGTGACCCAGTGCATAGAATTCTAGGTCTGGAGACAGGAGGACCTAAGTTCAAATCTCATTTCAGACACTTATTAACTGTGTGGCCCTGGTAAAGTCACTTAACCCTGTGTGCCTCTGTTTCCTCATCTGTAAAATGAGCTGGAGAAGGAAACGGTAAAACACTCCAGTATCTCTGCCAAGAAAACCCCAAATGGGGTCCCAAAGAGTCAGACAGGACTGAAAAGGCTGAACAAGAAACCTCATCTTTCTTAGCTTCTGTTTGTTCCTCTGTAAAATGGAAATAAAATCATCATTACCTACCACAAAGGGCTTCACAGACAGTTGTGCTTTTCCAGCAAAAGCAATCTGGAAACCTTTATCGTTCTATGTGTATCTGCTGGGACTTACTATTTTTTAAAATGGTTTCATGTGTGTTTTCACTCATGAACAAATAGCACCCATACACAGACAACTGCTCATCCTCTCCACACTGAGATGATGATACCATGTCCAGGGGAAGATGCCTTGAAGGGAATCCAAAATGGCGGCTGAGAGTGCTGTATCAAGAGATTTGGGCCGACCTGTGAGGCTAGAGTCAAGGGCAGCTGCTGGGAGCAGTGGGAGAGATGGGGGCCAGTTCAAAGGACACCCCACCCAGAAGCTGAGGAGTCTGGCCTTTATCCTGTGTCTGCCAGACCCCTGGAAGTGGCTCCCGATATTTCTAAATGTCCTATCATTTTCCTTGCCTCATCACATAAGCTTCTTAGGCCTTGGCCTTCCCGAAGTCTTTCTCTGTCCCTTTTCCTTCTTTCACCAGTGCCAGGAGCAGGTTGCTGTCTGAAGTGCAGCTACCGGTGGTGAATTAGATCGCCGTGGTGAATCGGCCGATTGTGTGGTGGGCCTCTGGGTGGAGCTGGCAGAGCCATTCCCTCCAACAGTGATCGGGGCGGGGGTGTTTCATAAAATCTCCTAGCTAGAAAGGACCTTAGAAATGGTTTGGCCAAAACCCCATCCGGAGGAAGCACAAGCCTTCACTTTGACAGTCTCTGACAGGATCGAGGAGCTCCTGCTCCAATACCCCCCGGCGATGGGGAACTCTAGATCTACGGAGGCAGCCTGTGGACAGCTCTCATAATGAGGGAATTCTTCCTCCCCGGCGTCCCCACCCCATCCCTGGATCAGCCAAGTTCTGTCATCAGGGTAATCTCAGGGGCTAATTAGAGAGGATAAGAAAGAAATCAGCCCTTGTAAGACAGGGATCCTCTATCGGGCTGACTCCCGCCTCAGAGTCTGGCTCTGTGCTCTGTGGTCAGGCCGGAGTCAGGCAGTGGGACCCGGGCTGGGAAGGAGCGCTAATGGGGTATCCAAGCTGCTTACGAAGCAGCTTTGGGGCTCAGAAGACGCCCGCCTTGGTGAATGGCCCCTGGTTTGCTGTCTGTGTCTGGGAAGCCGGGGTTGGGGGAAAGCGGAGAGTAGCAGCCTGAGCTCTGGCCCCGCCTCAGGGGACCTTAACTAGGGAAGAGAGCGCGCCGCGGAGCCTGGCCTCGAGAGGCTTGGGGGAAGGCGGAATGCCCACCTGCAGACCAGACTGATTCTGGAAGGATGGTAGTGACGGGGAGGCACCACATAGCCCAGAGGCAAAAGAGGGCACAGGAGCCAGGACCCCCTGGGCCACTTCCATAGTGCCAGGCCTGTAGGACTCAGCGGAACTGAGCAGCAGCTCATAGCATTTGCTGGGGAATTTGGAAGGGTCTGGTGATGGTGATGATCATGACTTATAGAATTTGAAAGTCTGCAAGCCACTTCAGTGGGATTCTTAGCCCGTACATGGCAGAGAGGAGAATAAGTGGAAAGAAGGGAATGAGCATGGGAAAGAAACCAGCTGGGGCTGAGCAGCTTGTGGCATCCGTTTTCAGTTTATTTGTTTTTATTTGGTATTTAACAAACAGCAAATAAAATGGGTATTTCCATATACATAGTAGGACAGAAAAATAGAGGATTATTTGCAGAACTGCTAAGTTCTATTAGTGTAACTCAGTTTTCTGATGTGAAACCCATTTTCTTTGCTCTTCCATCTTTTCCTCTTGTGTTTTCATTATGATGAATGGAGAGGAGGGATGTTAACATGTACACACACACACACACACACACACACACACACGTGCGCATACACACATACCTGTGAGTTTGGGGTTCCATTCCGTTTGGGGTTTTTAACTTGACAGGGTCAGTGCAGTTTCACCCCTGTTTTTGTATGGAGTTCAGTGGGGAGATGTGTTCTCCCCTCTGCAGCCCTGTGGCCTCCTGACTTTGACGTTGTGATACACTCCACAGAGATCCATTTTTCTTATATTATTATTATTGTTATGTAATCAATTTCTAAGAAAGAAACCAATAGAAGGCCTTGCTACAGAGTTTATACATTAGAAATAAAGAATAATGTGAAAGGGAAGATGCGGTCAGATCCAGCCTAGTGTATATCTAATTTGTACCAACTAAACTCATTCTCACTTTCCCATCTTCAGAAAAGAGAACCTGACAGTGGACATTGGGCATATAATAGATACCCCTTCCCACAAGCCATCAGAGGGCAGCATAGACATCGGCAGACCTTTCCCAGATTTAGATTAGGAAGAGTCCTTAGAGGTCTAGTCTAACCCTCTTCTCTTTCAGATAAGGAAACTGAGTCTCAGAGAAATAATTTAGGGACTTTGCCAAGGTTACTCAATAAGTGGCAGAGATGGGATTGAACTCCACATCTTTTGACCCTAAAATCAGCGAGGTTTTTTCTGTTGTACATACTTCCCTGACATCTAAATCCTGGACTGTTATTTTTGGGTGCCAGTGAAGTAAAACCAGAAGTCCTGTGACCACCTTCCTCTGGAAAAGGTCAGGCAGCTGTGAGTGTGGCCAGGAAAGCAGCCCAGAACTGACAAAGGACTGAACCTTTACAGGGCTAGAAATGTGAGCATCATGGAAGGCTCAGGGTCATTGGCTTCAGCTGGCCTAAGTGGTGACTAGAAGGCTGGGGAAGGAAGCAGGGGAGATGGATTAAAACTTGTTTTAAATTAAATTGTCTTCTTTTTATTGTGAACTTCATCAATCATCAACAAACACAAATACTTCAGTATATAATGAGAGGTTTCAAAAGAAACTTTAAAATGTGTTATGTACAGTTTTTCTTTTCTTTTTTTTAAACCTTTACCTTCTGTCTTAGAATGGACACAAGTATTGATTCCAAGGCAGAACAGTAAGGGCTAGGACTTGGGGTTAAAGGATTTGCCCAGGGCCACACAATTAGGAGATGCCTGAAACCATATTTGAACCCAGGTCTTCCCAATTTTAAGTCTGGCACTCTATTCATTAAGCTACCTATACAGTTTCTTAAAAATCAAATTTTTGCTCATTTCAAAGTTCAAATTATATATGTGTGTGCGTTTACATATATACACATACAAAATATATATACATATATGCAATTTGTTCATATGCATATAATATGTATGTAAATATGTTTATAGACATAGCTCTTAAAAATTAAACTAAACATAATGTTTTTATATATTTGTGCATGTATATGTAGTGTGTGTATATATTTGTACATATATATAAATAATAGGATAGTTACAAAATTGCTCTATTCTGATTGGTTTTTACCTCTGCATAATTATCACTGACCTCCAAGTTACTATATGCATCCTATGTGGCTACTTCTAGTTCAAGATCTCTGGATTAATTAAGAAGCATTTCCCAAGCATTTACTTTGCACCAAACACTGTGCTAAGTATGAAGATACAAGGAAAAAATGAACAGTTCATGCTTACGCAGAGTATGCCCCCTAATAGGGGAGGGGTCGCTACATATGTTAAAGAGTTGAGTAAGAAGGGCCAAGAGGTCCTAAGGATGCAGCATTGGGGTGGTCCAGCAAGGCCCAAAGATCATAGTTCGTCAGGATACCAGCCAGGCCCTGGGGTCTGGAGAGTGAGGGTAGTGGGGAGGCGTAGAGACAAGGAAGGTAGTAAGACCAAGAGGACTTGAAGTGGCAGTGCCATTGTCAAGGCCTGGTGGTCCTCCATGCCATAAGAAGGCTTATAGTTAGTGACTCCCAACTGATCCAAGAGGTATGTTACTTCCCTACCTACTTCAGGCCCAGGTCTGGGAAAGGATCATGGGAATCCTTCCTTCTTGGCCATCCCAGTGGAGTCCTATGATCTCTCTGCATCACGACCCTCCAACATGACATCTATCACAAAATTGCAGAAGTGCAAAGTTGAAAGGAACCACTGAGATCTGGTGCAAATCCTATTCAAATCTTTAATCCCATCTATGATATTTTTCACAGGTGGCCAGTGCTGAGTCACCTTGGTAAAAAGAAACAAAAAGAACCTAAAATTAAGTAGAAATTAAGGTAAAGTAAAGTAAAATTAAGTAGAAGCCAGACTTTCCAATTCTACCCTCATGGACTCATAATCAGCATCAGGAACCTTAGGGGTGATCTAGCCTTCTTTGAGCCAGTTTTTTCCATCTATAAAATGGATATAAATAGAACTGCCCTATCTATTTATTTCACAGACAATTTGGTCTACAAAGAACTTGATACTAAGGCAATGCCCATCAATTGGGTAATGGCTGAACAAATTCTGGCATATGAATGTAATAGAATACTATTGTGCTGAAAGAAATTATGAAAGGGATGATTTCAGAAAAACCTGGCAAAACATATAGATTGATACAGAGAGAAGAGATCCGAACATGGAAAACAATTTATATAATACAATAACGAGCAACTTTGAAAGATTTAAGTGCTCCAATCAATGCAATCATCAACCACAGTTGCAGAGAAGCCATGATAAAGCGTACTGTCTCTCCCAACAGAGAGGTGACGGACTCAGGGTGCAGAATGAGACATATTTTTTGGGGGCGTAGCCAAAGAGGAGATGTACTTCCCTTGGCTATCCATATTTGCTTTACCTTGGGTGGGGAATTCAGGGGAGAAGTTAATCAGAGAAATTGTTGCTGACTTTTCTTTGTTTCGAGGGATGGCTTAATTATAGGAGACGTGGCTGAGACAAACATGTCTATACAAGATTTCTTTAAACTTCTTTTGAATCTTCAGACTCCAAGTGCAGTGTTCTTTCCATTATACCACACAGAGATAATCCTTGGTGTGAGGAAAAAGACACTGGTGTAGGTGTCCTGAGACCCAAGTTTTAATTCCAGACTTCCCTCATTACCTCTCTGAACCCAACACTTCTTCTGCCAAGTGGGGATTCCTGTCTGATCCAGGTACTCCCATGGGCTTTTGGGGGGAGTGAACAAGGTATTGCATGACAGAATTGTAAAGAGTGTAGTATGTATATCAAGTGATATTTGGATTTCTACCCTGTGAGAACTTTCCCTCCCATACATCTGGTTGAGGTGGGAGAGGAGGGAGAACAAGGTGGGAAAGCATGGAGAAGGATCCTCCCTCTAGGTATCCCCCTCAAGCAACCTGGGGTCACATTTCCCAGACCAGCTGGATCAGTCAGCACCAATCGGGCCCCCTCAGAAGCAGCTGTGTTTAGGCATGGGTGGGGGAGGAGATCCCAAGGGGGAGGCTGCACTGTGGGAGCCTGGAGAGCCCTTGGCAGGGGCCTCACCCAAAGAGGGCAAAAGCTCTCTGGCTTTTGGCAGATGGCAGCTGGGAAGGGCGGCGCCGGTCCCTACCCCCTGGGGCAGATTATATTTGGATGTTAAAAATAATGATGCTTCTTTTTGCCTGATGTGGAAGTAAGTCACCCAGGCCAGGAGGGTGCTGGCTTCGGTGTCTGGCTTATTTTTAGGTCTGGCATTCCCTGGTAGGCATCCTGTTCAGAAATGGAAATTCTTTTAATAGCCAGCCTGCCAGCCAGCCACGAGGATTTAATGAGCCCCGGCTTGACTTTCCATCCCTTGTTCTTACTGGAGCACCATGAGCTGCTTCAGCTAATTGAGGTCCCATTGGCAAGGGGTCTTGGTCTTGTAGAGGAGTGGTCTAGAGGGGTCTTATTATTACTCCCTGCCTCCTCCTCATCCCTCTTGCCTCTTAGCCATTGGCCTGACAGAGAACTGAGTTTTCATTTCAAGGTTCACCTCCTCCAGAAAGCCTTCCCTGATTAACTTCACCTCAGTGAACACTCCTTCACGCTGTGCCCTTTACTATTGCCTTGAGTCTTTTCCCTGATCATCTGCTCTGTTTCCTCAGTGAGGCTGTAAGCTCCCTGAGGGCATCTTTGATTTCTTTCCTAGGTTCTGCTCCCAGTGGATACTCAGCACTGGAGTTGAACCATCACCTTATCTCAGAATTTGAGAGACTGAGAACTCAGCCTAGTCCAACCACTTTTTCAATCTGTCCCTCCTATAATATCAATAACATTCATTTAGCCTCTGCTCAAACACCTCCAGCAAAGAGGCATTCAACCATTCCACTAAGGGCAAGAAAAAAGAAGAGTTCATTTTGATGAACATCTGGGCTTTTCAGGTTCCTAGGATACACCAAAGAAGAGGGAGGCTCAGGCTGCCGGAACAGAGCAGGACAGGGAAGCCAAGGGAGCTGTGTAGGGACACGTCATCTACCAGCAAGACACAAGGATGACAGCGCCAGCCCCCTCATTTCTGAGCAACTCCATGTAACCAGTATTGATCTCTATATTACCTTCTCAAAGGGCAGTTTCATTTTTCAAGCAAAACCACCTTTGTATCAGAAATATAACAGTTGATTGCCAAAGGGTGGATGGATCAACCTGGGTAAAAGGAGAGGGAGGAGAAGGGTTCAGGGAGAAGCTGATAGAAGGATGTTTATGGGAAAAGTGAAAATAGAAACCTTCCAAAGTAATGAGAAACACGTGATTTGTTGGATGCTCTTGCTGGAGTTCTGGGCTAGAGAGAATGTTATCTGAAAGTGGGCTGGTATGGGAGGTCTGGGCTGGGGATGCAGAGGGGAGGAGGACAGAGAGAGAGAGATGCAGTTTGGTGTCATGAGAAGAACACTGGCCCAGGAGACAGAGAACCTGGGTCATTCCGTGAGGCACCTTGGATAAATTGTTACAGCTATCTGGGATTCCTGTTTCCCTTCCACAGAATGAGGGAGTAGAACTAAATGATCTCAAAGGTTCCTTATGCACCTTAACTTTTGTCCCCCAGGCTCCACAAATACCTTCCCTAACAACCCTAAGCTATACTTGATAGAAATGATTTTCTTTGTTTTTTTTTAAACCTTACCTTCTATCTTAGAATCGATACTATCTCAGTCAATGAAATGGACTTCTACATTGTTTCCAATTCTTTACTATCACAAATGGTATTGCTATAAATATTTTCATGTACAGGTATATTCTTTATTTTATTTTATTTAAAAAACCCTTACCTTCCATCTTAGAATCAATACTGTGCATTGGTTCCAAGGCAGAAAAGTAGTAAGGGCTAGGCAATGGGGGTTAAGTGACTTACCCAGGGTCACACAGCTAAGGAGTATCTAAGGTCAGATTTGAACCCAGAACCTCCCATCTCTAGGTATGGCTCTCAATCCACTGAACTACCTACTTGCCCCAAAATGATTTTCTATTTATATGGTCCCCAGAGCTACCCATGAGTCCTCCAAGCACCTGGGTCCAGGAGCCCAAAGCAGAAGTCTAGTATATTAGCTTTTGACTTAATATATTTGGGTTCAAATTCCAGCTCTTCTGCATATTAGCAGTGTGACCAGGGCTGTGTCATTTGATCAATAAGCATTTATTAAGCACCATCTGTGTGTGAGGTTTTGCGAGATGCTAGCCGTCCTCATCTTTGAGAATCTCATAGTCTGATGGAGAAGACAGCATGCAGAGAATTATGTATGGGATAAATGGAAAGTAATCAACAGAGAGAAGGCATGTGAATTTAGAGGTATTGAGAAAGGCTTCTTGTAGGATGTGGGTCCCTGAAGCCTTCCCAGCTCAACAGGACCTGCCAGGACTTTTACTTTGTCGCCAAGGTCAAAGGCATCATTGATAGACTTCATAACAAGGAGCCACTTAATCATGGTTGGTGAATTGACTTGCCTGTCAGGAGCCAGCACGATATGGTGATCATCCTTCAAGCAGCCCTCTGAAGCAGGAGTGGATAGGAGTTTTTCAATACCCTTAGGTGGACTAAGGGGCAATATTGGGAGCTCCTGCCATTCTCTGGACCATTTAGGACTCCTCATCTGGACTCCAGCCTCTCCTGGCCAAAAGACTCTATATGTAAGATCTCTGCACTTTCTGTTGGACTGGCCCTTAGGAGTTTAGGATAAGATAAGATAGGATTATTAGTGAGGAGTTTTAAACTAAGGGATTAAGTTGTAAGATCTCCTGCTTCAGAAGGCTGCTTGTAGGATGATCCAAAGGTGTCCCCATGAGCACAGATCAATGACCTCCAGCTTCTGCAAACCCCCAAGAGCGACCAACAGTCTCCTCAACGGTTTGGAACTTTTCCCCTGCCAGTTCTGGAGATTCTCTGCCTGTCAATCATTCTTATGCACTAAGCATTACTTTGCAACAGTATTTAGTCCGACCATTTTGATGATGTAGAAAATGAAGACAGGATGACCCTGACATCCCACATATACCTGCATATACAGTAGGACCTCATTTCCCATGAACTTAACCCACAAGAATCCAGGTATATGTGATTGATAAGCCAAAACATTTTTTACTAATCAAAAGGCAGAAAAATAAGTAAAATTTTAAAAATTGAATTACATACTAAACCTGCACCATTTTCTCAAGCATCATAAAACCTCCCAATAGTTCTCCCAATCAGTCTCATTCTCACTCTGAGAAGCATTAGTGTGAGTTATTACATTGTTTTGTACCAAACATTAGTTCCTTTATTAGTCATTGTCCAGAGTTCTCATTTGTAACAAGTCATGTCCCTGTCAGAGCAGTGCTTCTGTTTGTTTCTTTAACATTATTTAGTTATTAATAATGGCCCCGAAGTCCAAGAGTAGTGATGCTGGTCGCTCTGATGAGCCCAAGGAAAGACACAAAATGGCTATGTATGTTTGTATAAAAATACCGATTAAATAATTGGGTTCGCTATTATATGTGATTTTCAGCTTTTGTGAAGGGTACCTGAAACGAGGTCCTACTGTACTTTTTCTGATGAGCATATTTTTAAAAAAATTTTTTAACCCTTACCTTTCATCTTGGAATCAATACTGTGTATTGGTTTCAAGGCAGAAGAGTAAGGGCCAGGCAATAGGGGTCAAGTGACTTGCAGGGTCACACAACTGGGAAGTGTCTGAGGTCATATTTGAACCCAGGACCTCCCATCTCTAGGCCTGACTCTCAATCCACTGTGCTACCCAGCTGCCCTCTGATATGCATATTTTACTTTAGATGTCTCCCCCTCTAGATTGTAAACTCCTTGGGGACAGGAACTGTTTGGTGTTTACCATTTTATCACCAGCACCCAGCCTACAGGTAGGCACAATGTTTGTTCATTGAAGTCTTTGAATCCCCCTCCCCTATCACTTTCACTTCTGAGCCTCCAAAGTCTTCAACTATAATCTGCACTTAGCAAAGTCACTCATCAAATATTTGCTTAATGCCTTCAGAGAGAGAGAGAGAGAGGAACAGAGATGGGGAACAGAGATGTTTATTGGAGTTCTCAAAGAGAAAACCTTCAGATAGACAACATGGTATATGGAAAAGAATATGAATTTGGAATCAAAGTAAATGAATTCAATTCCCGAATTTGTCATATATTGGTTGTATGTTCTTGAGTAAGTTTCTTAACGTCTCAGTCTAAAAAACAAAAGCCTCCTCATCTGTAAAATGGAATTAATTATATATACAGACCCCACCTCAAAAAAACAGAATTTCATTTTCTGATTCTACTGTTCCTTGGGAAGCAGGACCATCTGGAGATCAGATCTTGAAAGTTCATTCATTTACTATGGATAAAGTGCTTTGCAAACATTAAAAGATAATAAAATTGAACCATTATTATTATACTCTATTTTGAAATAAACGAAGGTAAACTGATTGTTTCCTTAAACACTTGCCCTTGCTCACATGGCAAATTAGTGACAGATAAGGGACTGGAATCTCGGCCTCCTGATTTTCTTCCAGCCATTGCACTCTTTTCGTGGCACAACACTACATACAATTAAAATAGAGTAGACAACAAAGGAAGGAGATGGTCCAGGCTGGGCTTTGATTCTGGCAGCCTCCTAACAGAAGAACCTCTTCCTCAGGCATTCCTACATCCTGTTTCGGTATGGGGCAATAGTTCCCATGCAAATGTCCATTGATTGGCCGATAGTCAAGTATGTGTCCATGCTTATTGGGAAAAAGTAGGGACAGGAAGTTAGCACTGGTTTGTAAAGAAATTGTTAGTGTCCAGTGTATTTGTTGATTGAACAAACCCATAGCCTATGGAGTTGATAAGTATAGACCTTACCAAGAAGCATAAGTCTCTATATCTGAATGTGTATGTTTTGGGAAAATAATGCAGTTTAAAAGAAAGCTTCTCTGAGTAACACATAACTGGAAAATTCCATTTGTCTGAGCTTGGGCTGATGGGGTGGAACAGGGAAGAATTGTTCTCCAGGGTTCTTTGTTGGCTCAGTAGAGCCAAAGTAGAGCAGTCAAGAGAATCTTGTTGGCTTTAGGAATGTATGTAAACAGAGGAACTGGTCATAATCCCTGCTCCAGGGCTGCCTTTTCAGAACCAGCCTACACAGATAGAGTTATTGCTGCTTAGAGGGCATAAATTGGTTAGATGGGGTTGTATGTACCCTTGTTTGCTGCATGCGATTATAAACAGAATGCAATTCTTACTAAAATATCCAGAGAAAGGAGAAGGCCAAAGGATTGAAGGCTAAGTCAAGCTTATCTAGGAGAAAGCCTTCCACTCAGCTCTGCAAACATCCATTCCTAAATCTGGGTGGATTCCAAGGTTGCCCCTGGGATATTTCCAGAAGGTCTACCCTCCTCCTGGGTTATTCTTTGTCTTGAGGTATCTAGAAGGCAAAGTCAACTGCCAAGTCCCAGGAAAACCAGAATTTCACTCTTTTATTCTGTTATGTCTTGGGAAGTAGAACCATCTGGGAATCAGACCTTGGAAGCTGTAAAATTCTGTACCTATTTGTAAAGATTTTTCATCATGTCAAGTCAACAAGTATTGATCATGAACTGCCCTGAATCATCTTTTGTATCACTGTCTTGTATTGCTGATTAGAATCAGTGTATTCCACTGTTGGAAAGAATCTTAGAGGTCACTGAAACCAAACCTAATCTAATGTGAGTGTCTCCTCAACACCCCTGGTACATGGCCATCCAATTCTCTACTTGAACACCTCCTATGATGGCAGAATTTATGACCTAACAAGTCAGACAATAAACATTTATTTAAGTTTTTACTATGTTCTAGGCACTGTCCTAAGCTTTGGGGATACAAATAAAAAAGGAATAAAACCAATCCTTGTCTTTAACTACCTTATACACTCCAGGAAGGAAGGAAGGAAGGAAGAAAGGAAGGAAGGAAGGAGGGAGGGAGGGAGGGAGGAAAAGGAAGGAAGGAAGGAAGGAAGGAGGGAGGGAGGGAGGGAGGAAGGAAGGAAGGAAGGAAGGAAGGAAGGAAGGAAGGAAGGAAGGAAGGAAGGAAGGAAGGAAGGAAGGAAGGAAGGAAGGAAGGAAGGGAGGGAGGGAGGGAGGGAGGGAGGGAGGGAGGGAGGGAGGGAGGGAGGGAGGGAGGGGGAAGGAAGGGAGGAAGGAAGACAAGAAGTGATGAGGGCCTGAATTAGGGTGCACGCTGAGCTTGCTGGCTAGCTCCTTATATTGAACTGAAAATTGGTCTCCTTAGAAATTCCACCCATTTCTCCTCTTTTAGCCCTCTAGGACCAAGTAGTACAAGCCTAATTCTTGTCTGAATTTAAATATTTGAAGAGTTATCATGCTTCTCCCCAACCACCTCTTCTCTGAGCTAAACAACCTCCCCATAGTTCTTTCTGGGAATCACCCGCTAGCATGATCCACCCCCCCCCTTCACCATGTCAGAAGCCTTTGCCTATGCTCTCTGCCTTGTCACTGTCCTACAAAAAATGAGAATAGGGATGGCGTGTTATCCTTTTCTTGTCTCCCTAACATTGCCATTAAACTGCTGGTTGATTTTCAAGAGTGCACCATGGAACAAGACCCTGCTAAGTCCCAGGAGGGAGGGAAGAACAAAAGAAATATATAAGCAGCAGAATTGTATAGTAAAACAGATACTGGGAGTGAGAAGAGCCAAATTACAGTCACAATTCTGCCACTAATTCTGCGTTACCTTGCATTACCTATCACTTCATTTGATAAAGGATAAGGGAATTTGGGGAAGCTAAGGGATTCAACGGATAGGGAGCTTCACTTGAAGATGGAGTCTTTGATTCAAATCTGGCCCAAGACACTTCATAGCTTTGTGACCCTGGGCAAGTCACTTGACCCCAATTGCCTAGCCCTCCTGCTCTTCTGTCTTGGAACCAATACACACACAAACACAAAATTACAAAAATTCTTTCCCTTTTAGTTTATTTTTATTTTTAAAATATATTTTATTTGTATCTATTTTTTAAACTACCTAAATTTCCTCCTGTTATCTTCCCAGAGGGCTATCCTTTATAACAAAGAATTTTTCTAGAAAAAGAGAAAGGGGGGACAGCTGGGTAGCTCAGTGGATTGAGAGTCAGGCCTAGAGACAGGATGTCCTAGGTTTGAATCTGGCCTCAGACACTTCCCAGCTGTGTGACCCTGGGCAAGTCATTTGACCCCATTGCCTAGCCCTTGCCACTCTTTCTGCCTTAGAGCCAATACACAGTATTGACTCCAAGATGGAAGGTAAGGGTTTAAAAAAAAAGAAAAGAAAAGAAAAGGAAAGGAAAGGAAAGGAAAGGAAAGGAAAGGAAAGGAAAGGAAAGGAAAGGAAAGGAAAGGAAAGGAAAGGAAAGGAAAGGAAAGGAAAGGAAAGGAAAGGAAAGGAAAGGAAAGGAAAGGAAAGGAAAGGAAAGGAAAGGAAAGGAAAGGAAAGGAAAGGAAAGGGAAAAGGAAAAGGAAAAGGAAAAGGAAAAGGAAAAGGAAAAGGAAAAGAAAAGGAAAAGAAAAGGAAAAGAAAAGGAAAAGAGAAAGAGAAAGGAGAGGGAAGAAAATCAGCAAAACCAATCAATGTATCCTGAAAAGTAGTGGTAGTCTCTCGGTAATCGAGAATGACTATTGTCTTTGTGCAGTTTCATCTACAGTGTACCCTCATGTGGCTTTGGAGTCCAAAGGCTGAGGTGCAGAGTTTGTGGCACATGGGGCCTGGGACGCCAGTTGTTACAGGAGGTGAGGTTGTGGCCTGATGTTGGCGTTCACGCGCAGCGGCAAGACGTTGACATCGCTCATCTTCAAAGGTGGTGGCGGCATGGTGAATGTGGGTTTGCCAGCTGCTTCTGTCAGAGGCAGCGAGTTCTAGTTGCTTTGGCGTAATGCCAGCCCACTTCAAGTTGGACTTTAGCTGATCCCTGAATCTTTTCATCGGTCGGCCTTGTTTCCTGAGTCCAGCTGACAGTTCACCATAGAATACCTGTCTTGGTATTCGCTGTGGGTCCATGCGGATGATGTGTCCAGACCATCATAGCTGGGTTTTGAGGACCAGGACTTCGATACTGGTGGAGTTGGCTCTGTCGAGGACTTCCTGGTTGGTGATTCGGTCCTGCCATCGGATCCTCATGATTGACCAGAGGGAGCGTTGGTGGAATTGCACCAGCTGTTTCATGTGCTTCCGGTACAGTGTCCATGTCTCACAACCGTACAGGAGCGAGCTGAGGACCACTACGTTGTACACTTTGAGCTTCGTCGCAGTGCTTACACCGCTGTGTTGGAGGACTTTGGAGCGCAGCCAACCGAGTGCCTGGCTGGCCTTTTGGATCCTGGCATTAATCTCGTTGTCTAGGGACCTATCGTTGGCGATGGTGCTGCTCAGGTACTTGAAAGTGTTGATGTTAGAAAGCTGCGTGCTGTCGATTGTAATGCACGGCTGGTTCGTTGACCTCCCTGGTACAGGTTGGAACAGCACCTCTGTTTTGCTGAGGCTGATAGTCAGGCCAAACAGTTTTGTTGTGGTGGAGAATCTGTCCACGATGGTTTGGAGATGATTTTCTTGGTGGGCCATGAGAGCACAGTCATCTGCAAAGAGAGCTTCCAGAATGAGTCTCTCTGTTGTCTTTGTTTTTGCAGTCAGGCGGCGAAGGTCAAATAGTGAGCCATCTAGCCAATATTTGATGTAGACGCCCAGTTCTAGATCCATCACAGCATGTCGTAATACTTGGGTGAAAAATAGGTTGAATAGTACCGGAGCGAGGACACAGCCTTGTTTCACCCCATTGGAGATGTTGAAGCGATCAGAAGTCTCTCCACCAGATAGGACTTCCCCTGTCATGTCGACATGAAAGAGCTGGATCAGTTTGATGAATTTTGCTGGGCAACCGAGCTTGCTGAGGATCACCCACAATGCGCCCCTGTTCATTGTGTCGAACACCTTTGTCAGGTCTATGAAGACAATGTAGAGACTCGGGTTCTGCTCAAGGCATTTTTCCTGCATTTGCCTCACCATGAAGACCATGTCGATGGTGCTACGATCTTGTCAGAAGCCACATTGTGATTCAGGCAGGTTCTGCTCTGAAACAGATGACAGGAGTCTGTTGAGTATAACACGGGCGAGGATCTTTCCAGCAGTGGAGAGTAGTGAGATGCCTCTGTAGTTGTCACAGGCTACTTGTGAGCCTTTGTTCTTGTATAGGGCTATGATGGAGGCATCTCTGAGTTCTGGGGGCATGTCTTCCTCTTCCCATACTATTCCAAACTCATGGTCCCTCATCACCACCACCTCTGCAAAGCAGAGGGAGATGTATCTTCCCAAATCATCTTTGGGGCTATTTACTCTTTATAGAATTTCTCACTACTCTTCATCATTGTTTTAGGGGTTTTGTTCCTTCAATCTATATTAATGTATTCATTTTGCATATTGTTTTCGTGGCTCTGCTCATTTCACTTTGCATCAGTTCATGTAAGTCTTTCCACGTTTCTCTATATTTATTGTTTCTAATTTTTTGTATCACAATAATACTCGATTATATTCATGTAGCCCAATTTATTTAACTATTCTTCCATTTCCCTTTAGTTTATTTCTACATCAACTTCATGAATCATCTTTCCTCTTCCACTGCAGGTTAGCATTTTCTTTGATATTTAAGAGTCAAGGTGGACTGGATAGAGCACTGAGATGTACAATGACTAGATAAGGGTCACACAGTTGGTCTATATTAGAGATGAGACTTGAAGAGAGACTTTAGAGGGAGACTTTCAGGACAATTCTCTATCCATGATGCTATACTACTCTTATCCTTTAATATGAGCATCAATAATAGCTCACCTTAATGGGGTATATCCAGGGTGACTGTTTTCCTCACAAGTTTGTGGAGTAGATAGCACAAATATTAATATCCCCAAATAACAGATAGTGAAATTGAGACTCAGGGAAGTTAAGTTACTCCCAGGATTGTATAGCCAAGATTCAAACTCAGATCTCCTGGCTCATGCCACTTAGTTGCCACATTCCCTCTGGGCTTGATAATATAAAGACTTGTTGATCACTGCCTGACCATTTTGTCAGTTCCCTCTAATTGAGCATGCAGAGATAGGTCGGAGGCAAACTTCTAGAAGAGGAGGGCTACCCCTGCCCTAATCAATCTTTTCCCTCCTTAGTATAGAATCCAGCATATTAAATAGCTAAACAAATGAATTTTAAGGAGGAGGATGACCATTGTCAGAGCCTTCTGATTGGCATCCCTGCCTCAAGTCTCTTGCCACTATAATCCATTCCCCCCCACTCAGCTGCCAAGGTGATTTTCCTCAGGTGTAAATCTGACTGTATCCCCCAAGATCAAATACTAAGTTCTTTGTTTGGCGTTTAAAGCTTTCACAAATTGACCCATTCCTCCCTTTTGTCTTCCCCCATCTTGTTCTCTTCTCCCCACTCTATGAGCCTGACGTCTCCGTCTACTTGCCATTTCTCACGCACATCATCTCCAAACTGTGTTTGTACTGGTGTTGCCAGTGCAACCTGAGGAACAACAGGATTAAATGACTTGCCCGGTGTCACACAGCTAGTAAATACCCGAGGCCAGATTTGAACTCAGAAAGTTGAATCTTCCTGACTCTATACCTAGCCCTTTATCCACTATGCCACCTAGATGCTCTTTCTATTTATTCTCCATTTTTCTGGTATGGTCTGATATATATATATATATATATGTATATAAATTATATGTAGCATAATTATATATTTTATATAGACACACACACATATATAGTGTCCTCTATTAGAATGTATGATCCTTGAAGACAGGGGCTGTTTTTTCTTTTTCTTTGTATCCTCAGCACATAACACTGTGCCCAGCATGCAGTAACAAATACTTATTGATTGGTTGATTGATTTTCTTTCATCTTTGCAAAAGAATGAAAGAACTAGCAAATGTGATTTAGCCCGAGGCTTCTTCTCCAGGTTTATGGGATTTTACTCCTCTTAACACACTCTGTGTTCAGCCAAACTGGCCTGCTTCCTCTTCTCCCAAATGACATTCTGTTTCTATGCCTTTGCACAAGTTTTCCCCTAAACCCGGAGTTCTTTCCTTCTCCACTTCCTGCCTCAAGGATTCTCTAGATTTCCATACAGTAGGTGCTTACTAATATTTGTTAAATTGAACTACTCTCCTCAAGGAATTATGAAGAATGGAAGAGATACCAAGAGATTAGAAATCAGCAAACAGTGTCCTGGTTTTCAAAATAGAAGTCGCAGGTGAATTTTAGGAACTATTCATAGTTGAGTTCAATGCCAATCATTGACAAAATTTAGAATGGATGATTAGACTGATGATTTCTGAGAACTTATGATCTCCATGAGATAAAATAGGTATATATACATCAAACTATCCAGTACATTAGAAAAAAGGAGGGACTGAAGATTAGGGGGGTGCAGAAGGGAACAAGCATTTTTTAAGTACCCACCATGTGTCAGGTGTTATTGTAAGAACTTTAATTAGTAAGAACCCATTGTAGCGGGCAGCTGGGTAGCTCAGTGGATTGAGAGCCAAGCGTAAAGACAGGAGGTCCTAGATTCAAATCTGGCCTCAGATACTTCCTAGCTGTTGGACCCTGGGCAAACCCCTTAACCCTCACTGCCTAGCCCTTACCACTCTTCTGCCTTAGAATCAACACATAGTATTGATTCTAAGGCGGAAGATAAGGGTTTTAAAACAAAAAAGAACTCATTGTAGATGAAACAGTGTTATGGCTCCTCAAGAAAATGTTTTAAATGTGGGGTTGGTCAAACCTTGTTGAACGACACTTCAGGGTAAAGTCAGGTTATCATTTATCAGTCTCGCTATATGAAATGAAATTGATCAAGGCATTCTTGCATGCACCTGGGCACTTGTTTGATGGCAGAGAAATGTCCCTGACTGCATTGTTCAAGAGCTGTGTCCTTTGATGTCTGGGAAATCATAGAAAGTAGGGAGGAGAGGCCATTCCTAAGAGATGTCTCTATGGCCAGTGTAAACTTCCAGCCTATTTACCTTGGGAAGTTGTATGCTAGACCAAACTAGGCTAAGTATTTGTTACCTTGAGGTCAGCCTCTGTGCCAGTTTAAAATCTGAGGAAGGAAAGAGACAGAGAAAGAGACTAGACTTGCTTTCCTTGGCTCTGGAGGGTAGAACTAGAAAGTGGAAGTAACAAAAGAAGGAAAAAACTCCCAACAATTAGAACAAAATTTCCAAAATACAGTGGCACCTTGGGAAATCTTGGGCATTTCCTCATGCAAAGGCTAGATTATTATTTGTCAGGTACATCATAGTCACACTGGACTCTGAGGTCTCCTCCAATTCTGAAGTTATGTGATTCTGAAATAGAGAAGGAAGGAAGGAAAACTAGTTATCACTTGTCACTGACTCCATCATAAAAGCTTCTCTAAATAGGTCCACTTTGTGTATCAGAGCAGCCACAAATGAGGAGATGTCATGGTCTTCAGGGAGTCTGCCATATATCTCTACCCATCAGGGAGCCAGGTGTCCTAAAGAAGCACCAATGCTTTGATGACATGTGCAAAAATGTGTTAGTTTGATTGTTTTTCAGTCAGGTTCTACTCTTTATGACCCCATTTGGGTTTTTTTGGAAAAGATACTGAAGTGGCTTGCCATTTCCTTCTCCATCTCATTTTACAGATGAGGAAACTGAGGCAAGCAGGATTAAATGATTTGTCCAAGATCACAAGGCTAATTAGTGTCTGAGGCCAAATTTGAACTCAGGAAGATGAGTTTTCCTGACTCCAGCGCCACTCAGCATTCTTTCTGTTGTGCCACCTAGCTGACTCAAAAAGGTGACTGGAGCTAAAAGAAGACTTTCTCTAATCCACCTGATTTCCTGCTAGTCAGAGAGGCTTCCCAGACTCCCTCCTCCCATATTCCGGAGCCCTTTGATTTAACCTAAGATAGACTCCCTAGGGTGTCTGGGTAAACTTGAGCTTGAACAGTTTTCTGAAAAGAGGGAGAGGACAGGAAAAAGCCACTTCCTCAGTTCTGAGTTTTCCAGGCAGTGGCTGTTGATGTTACAAGGAGGGCTACAACCCATTTTCCCCCTTTCCTATCTGGTTCTTTCCCAAGCTCCTACAGTGATGGTTGAGCTTAGATTTCTCTATTACCTTCCACTGGGACACTTTGGAAACAGTTTTTTCATGAGTGAAAGGGGTTAAAAAAGATAGAGAGGGAAGAGGGATTGTATGGGGGGAAGGGAAGACATCCACAAACTGGGTTGGCCCACCCCATTCAAAGCATGAATAAATAAATAGCCTCAGAAATGAGTGGGTTGCCATGCCACAAGGCTCCCCTGGCCAAGAGAGAATTCCTTCAAAAGAACCAAGCCTGGAGAAGATTCATTATTCATGCACAGGGCCCCACCAAGGTAGAAACCTCCCTGAGTTGTTGTGATTTAACACTGCATGTCTTGTAGAAAAGGGATTGAGGGGAGAGATGAGAAAGGGAATGGAAGAGCTCTTCTTACTGAGGACCAGAGCCAGAGAGGGGCCCAATTCTTAGAAGCCATCTAAGACATTGTAATACAAGGTTTGCACACACACACACACACTCACACACACACACACACACACACACACACACACACACACACACACACACACACACACACACACACCCTGCCTCACCTCTTTCTATGCTTTGAGTATCAATCAACTTTTCCCTTCTCAGAAATCAAGTGGATGGGATAGCAGAAACTGGGATGAAAATGGAAGAAGTCAGTCAAAGATTTGCTTCCATTGCAAACAGCTGGATCTTAGGAACCATTTGGGAAATTGGCTGACTTTTTCCATTTTCACCTCTGTTTGACATCACTCAGACTTGCCCTGACAGTGATCCGTCCTACCCCTACACACAGCAACCTCGGAATGAGATTCTGAGAGTCCTTCTTGGAACCCTTCTTGTGTGGCTGGGCTTTGACATTCTCTACCACTGCCAGGAACTCAGTATCCACACAGGGTCTCTTTTCCACACTCCTCATCTCCCTATAATTACTATTCTTAGGGAAAAGCTGGAGAAACTCAATCATACTAAGGCATAGAATGAGACCGATCCTAAGTGTTGTCCCACCAAGGGGTATTTGCTTTTTTTTTTTTTAAACAAGTATCAACATCTTAAGCTAAAGAATAGATAATATAAGAGGAAATTAAGGCTTTAGCCAGTGGGGGAGGGGAGTACAATAGACATTGGGGAGGGGGGTTATAAGTTCCCTATAATCATTCCCAAAAGGTTGTTTTTTAGTCTATGTACACACCAAAGTCATACACAAAGCCCTATCTTAGCTCTAAGAGGTCAGAGAAGAATCAGGCTGCACCTCCCTTCCCCAAATGACTTTCTGTCCTTGGCACTGTAGGAGACATCCTTGGAACATCAGTTCTACCATTGGCATCCTGTGGCACGTCCTGATCCAGGGAGAGGGAATCCTTTGTTTCTCTTTCTCTTTTTCTCCATTGCCTTGCTCTGAAGATAGAAGTGCTGGGTTAGCACAATGAACCAATGGGTGTTTGCAGCTCATGGTGCTTTATTTCTGGGGGCAGGAATGGAGGCGGCTGGAAGAGGAGAAGTGGTGGGTGCTAGCAGAACAGCTGGGGTGCCTGTGTGATGTGGCAGCTGCTACAGAGCCTACTCTGTGGGGGCATAGCAAAATGGCGGCTTTTAATACTTTTCAAGGGATAATCTCATTCAGTAAATTCCAGCTGGGAAGGTGGGACCAGCCATCCGCTGATTTCTGGCACTCCCACCCACTGGCCCTAAACCACATTTCCTTCACACATCTCATCCCCCAATGTTGTCTCCTTTACACAAAGCAGAGAAAATGCTTCCTTCATTTTTGTCCATTGCCTGTACGGAATTAAATCTAGGGCATTCTCGTTTCCCCTGAAGTTACCTATTCCTGACCTCCTAACCTGGCACCCAGTGACCAATCCCATTTACAAATGTCGTCCCAGCCTGGCTCTCCCCTTAGCAGCAAACGTCCCCCCAGCAGTCCAAGCAGTTACCAGACTGATGCCAAAAGATAATGACAGGTTGAGTCTTCTCTGCCTTGCCAATGAGTTGCATGCAAATGACTTGTTTTTGAATGGGCTTAATTGTCATCGCCTGTTATGGTTGCTCAAAATCCCTCAGGGTTGGGAGAAAACGGGAGGGAGGAAGAGGCAATCAGGGAAGAGTGAGGAAGGAGGGGTGAGGAGATGTGGTCAATAGGGACTCTGAACCTGGAGAGAATTAGTGGAAGCCAGCAATTTCCCTCTGCTAGAAAATGATCGGGCAGGGCAGAGCTGGGCGACGGGAGCTGGGGATCTGTTCCCTCCCGACGTGCCCCGATATGGCTCTACATCTGTAAATCTTTTTATGCATTGCTAAGCAGCTGTGAGCCGTGCACTAGGACACGCGGCCCCCAGCCCCCAGCCCCTACCTTGGCTAGCCTGGACGGAAGGAAGAGGAGCCTAAGAAACAGGCTTCCGGGTCACGTTGCCTGCAGTGTATGCCCGGGGCTAGTCACAGGGGCATGGCTTTGCTGGGGGCAGAGAAAGCAAGAAGGGCACCGTGCACTCCCCCTGTGCTCCCAATGCCTAGGAGAAGTCCTGGCCTTAGTGATGGTTGGTGCAGGGGCACCCAGGGGTGCTTCTGTTTGCATATGTGTCTGGGCATCTGTGCACATGTGCCTATGTGTGTGTGTCTGTGTGTACCTCTCATCTGTGCACGTGTGTCTATCTATGTGTGTCTGTCTGTCTGCATATCTACCTACACGTGTATCTGTATGTGTATGTTCTGTGTGTATCCGTCTGTCTATGTGTGTCTGTCTGTCTGTCTGCATATCTACCTATGCATGTATCTGTGTCTGTGAGTCTGTATGTGTCTGCCTCTGTGTATCTCTATCTGTATGTGCATCTGTGTCTGTGTATTATCATCTATTTGCATGCGTGTGTGTGTGTGTACCTCTCATCTGTGCACGTGTGTCTATCTATGTGTGTCTGTCTGTCTGTCTGCATATCTACCTATGCATGTATCTGTGTCTGTGAGTCTGTATGTGTCTGCCTCTGTGTATCTCTATCTGTATGTGCGTCTGTGTATTATCATCTATTTGCATGCGTGTGTGTGTGTGCGTGTGCTAATGCTTCTGTACGTGCTGGGCTCTGCCTTCTGCCCAGGAGAGGCCCCAGAACCAGGGGGAATTCCAATCAATGAAAAAAACACTCATCAAATTCCCACCATAAGATGAACAAGAGGCTCACCGTTGGGAGAATCCCTGGAGAATAGAGACCAGTGAGCGCCTTGCGATCCAGAGCTGGCTCACAGCAGCTGTTGCTGCGAATCGTTTTTCCTGGGCCTTCTTGCACACAGTAGGCACTTATTGCATGGTTTGGGCTTTTATTTAAAAAATAAGTGAGTGATTAAAATGGCTCCCATTTAGCCGGCCCTTCCCAAAGTCAGGATGGTCCCATGGCGTAGGTGATACACGTAGGATGGCGGCCGGGCTGCAAATGAAGCGCCCAAACCTGAAGAGGTGAAGTGATTCCCACGGCGATGCAGCGAGGAAGAGGCAGTGCTGGGCCCTGATCATGGCTGAGCCAGGCTCTCCATCCTCTCCAGGGCCCCATGTGATCTTAGAGAGCTCAGGAAGGAGCGAGGAAACAAATACTCTCCTGACCATTTATGGAGCCGTGACTACTCGCTGCCCGGGTGACCATGGACAAAGGTAGCCAGTCTTTCTGGGCCTCAGTCTCTCATCTGAAAAATGAGAGAATTTATTGGATCACCTCTAATTCCTTCAGGCTCTGAATTGGTAATCCCATATCATCCATACCAGGCAAAAAACTAAAAGTGAAAAATACATAGGGTGGCAGCTAGGTGATTGAGTCGGTAGAGAACCAGGCATAGAGTTGGGAGGTTCTGGGTTCAAATGCGACCTCAGACGCTTCCTACCTGTGTGACCCTGGACAAGTCACTTACCTCCATTCTCCTAGCCCTTCTCCTTCCATCTTAGAATTGATATTAAGGCAGAAGGTAAGGATTTTTTAAAGTATATAGGATAGGACTCAACCTATAATTTCAAAGTAATAAGTCACTCCCTGGTGAGGAAATTCCTTCCACCAGTGCAGGTTAGCATCTTCTCTACAATTTATAATCCTGCAGAGCTGCTTGGAGCCCTGAAAGGTAGAATGAATTGCCTAGGACCATTTAATGCCAGTATGGGTCAGGGGCTCATCTTGATCCCCAGATCTTCTTGTCTTCTAGGGCATTTCTTTGTCCATATATACCAGGATGCTTCTCAAAAAAATATGTATGATAGGAGGGCAGTTAGGTAGCATAATGGATTGAGAGCCAGGCCTGGAAATGAGAGGTCCTGGATTCAAATCTGGCCACAGACACTTCTTACCTGTGTGGCCCTGGACAAATCACAACCCCCAATTGCCTAGTCCTTACCACTCCTCTGCCTTAGAATCAATACACAGTATTGATCCTAGACAGAAGGTAAGGGTTTTGGTTGTTGCTTTTTTTAAAATAATGCATGCTTGACATAAATGCTCAAATGGGTATAGAAACTGATTCCTATTTTTGTGGGTAACTTCAATTATATGAATATCTGCTTAGAAGGCTTCAGACTTTTTGCTTAAAAAATAATTTCTGTTTCTGACTAATTGATAATTTGGTCTTTCAGAAGGTTAAGGGAAGGGACAACCAGATAGCTCAGTGGATAGAGAGCCAAGCATGGAGAAGGGAAATCCTAGGTTCAAATCAGGCCAAAGTTGTGTGACCCTGGGCAAGTCACTTAACCCCAATTGCCTAGTCCTTACTGCTCTTCTTAGAATTGTTACTAAGACAGAAGGTCAGGGTTATTGTTTTTTAATTTATGTAAGACAGAGAGAAAGAGCTATGCCAAGAGCAAAGAGGGAAAGATCATTTCCAAATGGAATAATCAGAAAACATTTTATAGAGAAGATGGCATTGGAATTAGATTTTGAAAGTATACACAAGGCAACTAAGTGGCTCAATGGATAGAGTGCCTGGCCTGGAGTCAGGAAGATTCATCTTCCTGAGTTCAAATCTGTTCTCAGACACTTCCCAGCTATGTTACCTGGGCAAGTCATTTAACCCCTATTGCCTCAGTTTCCTAATCTGTAAAATAAACAGAAGTACATAGCAAACATCTCCAGTATACATAGGAAGAGGGGGAAATTGTATGTAGTATTTTAACAGGAAGATAGACTGAGGGTATGGGGTAGGGTAGGGAGTGTTCCTGCCAAAAGTAGGAGGAAAGGTTCATAGACAAGGATGTATATCTATATAATTTCTGCATAGTCATCTAGACTAGTTGGAATATAGAGTGCATGGAAAGGGAAGAGGGAAAGTGAATAAGCATTTATAGAGCACCTACTGTGTGCTGGGCACTTTGCTAAGTGCTTTTATAAATATTCTCTCTTTTGATTCTCATAGCAACCCTTTGAGGTAAAGGCCCTTATTATTCTGTTTTACAGCAGAGGAAATTGAGGCAAATACAGTTATGTGATTTGCCACAATTGCACAGCTAGTAAGTGCCTGAGGCTAGATTTGAACTTAGTTCTTTCTGACTAGACTCAGTGCTCTCCTACTATACTACCTTGCTTCCTACTAGGAAGTAATGGGAAATAATCCTGAGAAAATAAGACATTATTAGATTGGCAAGGATATTAAATGATAGGCAAAAGAACTTGGACTTTATTTCTGAGCCAGATTTCTATAATTTCTTGTCAGGGTATCTAGTTCAGAGATGGAGAAAGCTTAGGGGAAATCCTCTATAAATACTCATTTTCCTCAGAAAAGTCATATTTAGGGTCATTACAAATATTAAAGCCAGGGAAAGATCCCCTCCACGTTCCTGAGTGGTCTGCCTTGGGGCTTCTGAGGATCACTGTGGGTGGTGAGATGAATCATTCTAAAAGTCTTTGCCCTTAGAGCAGTGTGTGGACACTGAGATGAAGCTGATAAAGCACTGGCCATCTGGTGGCTTCATTCATTCACTCATTCTACTTGTTCATTCATTTATTCACTCCATTCATTCATTCACTTATTCATTCAGGAACTACTGTTAAGTTTCTACAGTGTGCCCAGTCTCAGGTTGGTGCTATGGAGAGCACAGAATAAATATAGGGCATGTCCTCTGCTCTCAAGAAGCTTGTAATCTCATTGGAGAGACAAGATTTGTATGAGTCAGAATATTTAAATGACAAATAGCAAAGTGCCTAATGATCAGTACAGAAAATAAATATTTCAGAAGCATGTGCCGAGATATTCTTTTTTAAAAACCATTACCGTCTGTCCAAGGCAGAAGAGCAATTAAGTGCTAGGCAATGGAGGTTAAGTGACTTGCCCAGAATCAAACAGCTAGGAAGTGTCTGAGGCCAGATTTGGACCTCCACCCCCCATTTCCAGACCTGGATCTCTATCCTCTAAGCCAGGTAGATGCTCCACATGTGCTAGAATATTCAAGGAAGACATCATAGAAGAAATGGCAGTTAACTGAAACATCATAGATATGTATATCTGGAAAAAAAGAAAAGGCTTTACAGATTGAGGGAACAATATGAGCCAAAATGTGGGAGGAAATGTCAGCAAGATATGTATGTTCAGGATACAGCCAATAGGCTAAGCCACCAGAAAAGGATTGTTCATTTGGGGAAAGTTGAACAAATAGGTTGAAGAAGTAAGTTAGCCCAACATGGTGGAAGATGCTCAATTCCAAAAGATTAATTTGGACTTTATTCTGTAAATCAGTTTTCTTGAAAGTGTATGTGGGGGGAAGAGGATGGGTATGGCCCTTTGGGATAGGCATAGTCAACCTCAAGTAGGCTGTAATCTAACTTCAGGAGAGATGTGATCATCAAATCAAAGAGTAAAAAGATAAGCTGCATCCTACCATCCCCACAATCACCAATGGTGGGACTTGTCTCCCCAACAACCATACCTACTCTTATCCCCAGCACTCCTCCACTCTGCCCTCATGATTCCACTTGGAAAATTTCCAATTTTCACCTTGAATCAGTAATAACGGAACTGATCCTTTGGCACCATAAGCAAGTGCCATTGGAAAAATCCCCCCAAATTTCCGTAATATCCTCTCTCTGCCCCCACATTCACTTTGTGAATATAGCAGCTATCCCTCAGAGAATGGGCTTTGTACTCCAGACAGTGACTGATAGGTAAGAATCCTACCTCCTCCCACTTCATTTTGAGTAGCTAGGTGTCACTTGGTCTAGAGGCAGGAAGACCTGAGTTCAAATACAAACCCCCATACATAGTAGTTATATTATCTTGGGCAAGTCACTTAACCTATGTCTGCCTTGGTTTTTAATTTATAAAATGGAGATAATAATGATGCCTACATCCCAAAGTTATTGTAAGCATCAAATGAGATAGTTGTAAAGTGTTTAGTATAGTGCCTGGCACATAGTTGGCACTTAATCAATACCCATTCCTTCCTTGGGTAGGATAGTGAGTGCTCAGGATGTAGAGACATGGATATGATCTTCAGCACAGAATTCATTCCATTATGTTATCTCCAGTCCCCTCCAAACTTGCCTATTGTTCTCGAGGACACCACCACATTCCAGTAACTCTGGTTCACCATCTCAATGTCCTATCCAAATCCTCGCTCTTCTTCACCTCACAAATCGAGTCATTTGCCAGATCTTGACACTTCTGTCTTTCACATTCTTGACACAATGTCTTTCACATTCATTTTCTTTTCTACATGCCCAAAGCCACCAGCCTCATCACCTTTCACCTTGGTTATTGCAATAACCTCTTTATTGGCCTCCCTGCCTCATGTGTCCTCCCATTCCAATCTAGCCAAGCCACCGAAGTAATTTTTGAAGTGCAGACCTGCCCATGTCTCTTCCTAACAAGATAAAATTCAATGGCTATCAATGGACTCTCTAATCAAATATTACTTCATCTGTCTCTTATTCTTTTAAAATGGCTATTTTTGTTTGTGTTTATTATTTGTATAAGTTTTATGAAATGCATAACTATTAACATAGTAGTTCATGTATATGAAATAGAAATCATTAAATATGAATACATGTGTAATTTTTTAAATTTACTGATAAGGGTACATGGTAAAAAATAAAGTTTGGGGACAATTGCTGTAGGTGATGTAGATACTCTTAAGGCCTTGAAAGAGGTCCAGACCAACACTAGATATGGAAAACCAAGGGGTGGCTAAGTATACAGTAATATGAATTCTAACCCTAACTCTGTCACTGACTAGCTGTGTAACCATAAGCCCACAATTTTCCCTCACCAAGCCTCAGTTTCTCTATCTGTAAAATGAAGTCATGAGGCAATAATAGTGGCTTCCACACATTTTTTTAAGTATGAGGACTCATACTTAATATTAAAAGCATCATGAAACTGCATATGTTATTAACTACATTCTTGCTGCATTTTTATTGAAGCTAATAAAATAGAAATGTATTACTTAATGCACATATAGATTCTCCAATTTTTTGCAATAATTAAACAGCAGCCCAGAGGTTGGGAACGCCTAGCCTAGATACTCACTAAGGCCCTTTCCTTCTCTAAGACAGGATTCACAGCTTCTCACATTCTACAATTCTCAATAAATAGACTGAATTTGTCTGTAGTCATCAAATATAACATTGGAGTTAAAATCACCTATTTCCAGAGCTTTCCTACTGGAGAAAGAAGTCTTAGAAGGAGGCATGAGGATTCAGATTTGCTGGAGCTAATAACATGATCCATTGAACCTCTGCAATGGCAGAGATTCCCATGTTACCATGGTCGGGAATCCTGTCTAATCACCAAAAGGAAACTAGTGTTGAGATCTGTATTACTGTGATAATTCTTTAAATTCAACCGTATTAATGTTATTAAAATGTCACAGAGTGATAGCTTTCCAAGCGTTTAAACTCTTAATGCACTTTATCCTTTAAAAACTTATGGTGTTCCAACTTAAGGCACAGAGAAACGTGGTTAGAGAATTAACAGTGAAAAAGAAAAAAAGAAGATGAAAACCTCTGCCTGCCACAAAGCTAATGTTCACCTAGCTTTCTCTGCATTCTCAGAGCCTTTTAATCAGTTTAAACCAAGCTGTACAATCCAGATTTTGAGTTAAAAGCTTAATTCACTTTGTTTCTGCTGAACAGAGTCCACTCCATGCAGAAATGAATGCCTACTTTGACTCTCTTCACTAAATGCAAAATTTCTGTCTCCTTTCCTTCCCCCTCCCCCAAATGCATAAAGAAGAGAAGAGAGATCATAACAACCCCCATGTATTGTATACAGCTCTTCAGAACTGAACAACCTGCATGTATATATTACTTTATGGTTTGCAGTTCATAATGGTATTTTCCTCACCTCCCCCACCAAACTCAAGAGAAGGAGATAGTATAAGCATTTTAGACACAGGGATGAGAGGGGGAAACTCTTGGAAAAGTAAAAAGTGTTGCCTAGAGTCACATTGCTATCTAGAGTCAGGGACTAGATTAAAATCAAGGCCACCGATCTCCAAACCCAGAGTTCTCTCTACACTGTGTCATTCTTTGTGTTTCAGGAGCCAGGGGGAGGCCATGAATGCACTTAGATGTAAGATTGTTAGGTTTTACCCAGAAGAGAAGATTTTTCCCTGAATTGTCAATGAAAACCTCACAGCTAATTAATAAGATTGCCTGCCATAGCAGTGATTTCTCTTTAGTTCTTAGTACTACAACCTGCACATAGTAGGGATAGGAACTGGAACTGCACATAGTAGGTGCCTCACAAATATTTTAATGAGTCATATTAAATGTGGCTCAGCTTCCAAATGACATTGCTTAGGTAGCATTCACCTCCCAAATCAACAATGTTCCTTTAGATGTCCCCCACAAAAAGGGATCTCCTATAAGAAGGCTCATATTAACTGAAAAATGGCTACAATGGATGAGAAGGTTTTGAGTGGTCAAATTCTCCTCTAGTATCCTAAGAAGGAAAATTGAAATTTTGGAAAGAAAAGCATCACACTGACCAAGATGGATAGCATGTGATTGAGTAATTGATATAATTGATGAATCCACCCTCCTTCACCCTCAGCCAGGGCTCCCTATCCCTTTGGTTTTGGTGAAATTAATTTGTATTTGATGACCTAGAACTCAACTCTCCTTAGTATACACTGTCTAATACTATTAGTTATATTCTCCTGTGTCTATAACTTGTCCCACAACTAGGTTAGAAACTCATCAGCATCTTTATATCTTCCATAACTCCTAGCATAGTACTAGATATATATTAGATACTTAATATTTGAGGGATTAACTGACTAATTGATAATCTGGCAACTATGCATGAGTGAGTCAGTCAGTCAATTGTCAATAAATATTTATTTAGCACCTACTAATACACTGTGCTAAGGCTACAAAGAAAGACAAAAGACAGTCCCAGCTCTCAAGGAGCTCACAGTCTAATGAGGGAGACAACATATAAACAACTATAGGCATACAAGTTAGATACAGGATACAATCAATAGTGGGAATTGGGGGTAGCTGGGTGGCTAAGTGGATTGAAAGTCAGGCCCAGAGATGGGAGGTCCTGGGTTCAAATGTGGCCTTAGATACTTCCTAGCTGTGTGATCCTGGACAAGTCACTTAACCCCCTTTGCCTAGCCCTTACCACTTTTCTGCCTTAGAACCAATACCCCATATTGATTCTAAGACATAAGGGTTTATTTTTTTTTTAAACAGTGGGAATTAAGGTGGAGTCAGGAAAGATTTCCTGGAGAAGATAGAATTTTATCTGGGTCTTGAAAAAAAAAAGAGGGAGAGTATTCTGGTCTTGGAGGAGAGCTAGGGAAAATGTCTAAAGGTAGGATACAGAGTGGCCTATTAGGAGAATAATAAGGAGTCTGGTGTCACTGAGTCAAAGTATATGAGGCATAGAATGAGTATAAGATTACTGGAAAAGTAAGCATGGGGAGAAGGGAGAAAGTTATGAAGAACCTAAAATGCTGAACAGAGGATTTTACATTTAATGATCCTGGAAGTTATGTGGAGTTTATTGAATTGGAAAGGGACATGGTCAGACCTGTACTGTAGAAAGATCATTTTGACAGCTGGGTATTGGGATGGCCTGGAGTAGGGAGAGACTTAAGGCAGGAAAACCAACCAGCAGCTTCTTGCAGTAGTCCAGACTATGAGGTGAGGAGAGCCTGCACCATGGTGGTGGCAATGTCAGAGAGAAAGGGTGGATGTAAGAGACAATACAAAGGCAAAATAGATAAGGCCCTGGCAACAGATAGGATATTGGAGGTGGGGGTGGGTAGAGTGAGAGGGTGCTTTCAAGGTAAGCTCCTAGGCTCATTGATTGATAGATCTAGAAGGAACCTTAGAGACCATTTAATCCATTTTCATTTTTACCAATGAGAAACCCCCCAAAGTGCCATGACTAGTCAAGATAATGCAGAGATTTAGTGAGACTGGAGCTCAAGTAGTTTCCTGAGTCCTGGCCCAGTCTTTCAGAGAAGCAAGATTGGCAAAACAGAAGTGAAAGAAAAGGGATGTGTAAAGATAGCATCCAAGTGAAAGAAGGTGGGAGTTAGGCCCTGGAATCACAGTAGCTCATTCTCTCAGCCTCATGAAGGACTCCTTAGCTTTGAAAAGCAAGTTTGGTTTAAATACCCATAGCCTCTCACTGATAAACCTTTCCTTAGTCTACTTTCTTGAAGAGCCCGGAGGGCTAAGGGGTAGAGGCCCAGCCTTGGTGCTGTCCAGGGTACTGAAATGCTCCTTGGTGATTAAAGTGGCTCTGGGCACTCTTCCCCTCCAGTCTGCAGTTGTGTGGAGACTAATTTCCATATAATAACATTTTGTTATTTGCAATAAATCATACTCACAGTAAGGTGACTGGGTTATGTCATTATTTGCAAACCTACAGAATGTAATTATAATACATCTGAAAACCTCCATGCAGAACGGTGCAGTTCCAGCAGCAGCACCAGTCCAATAATAATAAAAATTTATATTGTGCTTTATACGACTGCTCATCACAGTAACTGTTCTTTGCCAAGGGAAAAAAAAGCCCTCAGCAGTGACAAATCCACTAACGTGGAAACCTTGTAAATGCCAAACTAGTTGATCCCAAAGCTGGCTTCAGGTTTCTCTCTCTTTTTTACTGTGCAACCTTTTAGAGTAATCATCAGTAGCATCCTAGTTTGCTTCTGTATTCTAAGCCTAGCATTCCCTTCCCAGGTGTTAAATACACATGCATTACCCTTCCCAGTCATGATGAGAACTCAGGGGATGAGGCTCTTTGAACATAATGCCCCAGTAATCCCTCTATACCACTTCCTCCCCATTCCTCCATTTCCCCACAGACTGTACTGCCTTCACAGTTCCCAAGAGCAGAGCAAAATGTAGTCTCCTTGGCCAATGACTGAGAGATAGACTGATTGTTCATCATACATTCTGTTTCTAAAATACTAACTCTCCTGGAATCACACCCAGGAAGAGTAATATGCAGTTGCAATTAGAAGTTTGGTTTCCAATCCTGTCTCTCCTCTCCTACCTGTTACAGACTTCTCTTAGCTTTTGCTGAACCCTGACAGAATTAGTTGGAGAATAACAAGCAAGATCTGAGTAATCAGGAGATACTCTGAAATTCTGGTGTTTCCTGGTAGGAATTACACTTTTAAAAGAGCCTTGTAGTTTCTAAAGACCTGGACTTAAGCATAGTAATTCTTTACCAGGCAACAGCTTGAGATCTCCTACAACTCAAGGGAAACATTCCCCTACTTTAGCTACGATCTTCTTACATTTATTACACATGTGGTGGTGGCAGCTCTCTAAGATAATTTTGTTTAGGGCTGTGAAATTTGCCTTCAAAACTAAAATTGAATTCAATTCGCTGCTTTCTGCAGGAGCGATGGGCCTATGTGTGTATCTCTTTCCCTGGGATGTTTGCAGTTATTGATGCTGAGTGTGACCATTTATCATAGACAATAGGGAACAGAAAAGAATTTATTAATAAGTCTCTTGCTCCCACATGATTTCTTTTGTAGCCTGAAACATGGCATTTTGTTTCTTATCCATTTATATCTTTTTTTTCACACTTCCCCTCACCCCCAACATCACTATTCCATTCCCTTGCTGCTTCTTTTCCCTTCATCAAGACAGACTGATGCTTGGTCAGTGTATAGAAGAAAATGGTTAGTCTGTTTGGTGCTTTGGATTTGGGTATGAAGGCTGTTTTTAATTCCCAGGGAGGGCAGAGTTGGAATTCAGAGTATGGCATAACATAGGGAAAATGTGTAACAGTGAAAATGGCATTGAGGAGCTTTCCCTGGCAATAAAGATTGAGAGACAATGAAATTCACTGGCAAGAGAAGAAGCTGTGGTTTTTCCTCCTCCATAGATTTTTACAGAAGGGACTAGGTAGGAGAAACCATGGAGGCTTAGGACTCTAAGAGATGCTAGGACATGTAGCATAGAGAAAAAACATTGCCTTTCAAGTCAGAAGACCCAAGTTTTGGTCCTGTCTCAGCCAGACTCTAGACAAGGCATTTCCCATCACTTCCTATCTGTCTTCCTCTCTCAATTCCATCTGTTCAATGACAGAATTGGACATGGTGATCTCTACAGTATTCTTTGGAAATGAGAGTTTGCATGGATTTTTTAAGCCTTTTGGATGAAAAAAAAGGCCCATTGCCTTTCTGGGTCACCTAATCTTGTGTTTAGCTGTCCCTGCTATGAGAAAACTCTACCTTATTATAACCCTAACATATTACTCCCACGCCCAGCCCTTCAGAGAGTTGTCTTCAGATGCATCAAGAGACAAAGTAGAGGAAGAGATGGAAACAGACAGTAATAATTATATCAGGCAAGAGGAAGCCCATCATAGAAATGCAAAGCAGAATGGTTCAAAAGAAAGACACAGCTGAGCAGCAAAGGAGTGCCACCTTGACAAAGGTAACAATGAATTACTAGAATCCCATCATCAAAACTGTCAAAAGGCAGGAGTAGACAGAAAAGCTGAACAATAGGGGAGTCCCATCTTGGAGTGAAAAAGGGTGGGAGACACTCCCCTCCTTCCCCCCCCCCCCAACCTGTCCTAAGGTACATCATAAAACTTGGAGTGAGATCTTCCTCAAGAGGATTATAAGCCAGTGGCCTAGGAAAGCTAACAAGGTAGAGATGAAAGAAAGAATACAGCTAGATAAACATGGGTTTCCTAGAGGCCACTTTCTTGAGTTGTCAAATGTACTTCCACAAAGGCTGGAATCTCATGCAGATGCCCTGTCCCTTGTAAAGAGCTGGAGCTTCTCTTTTGTTGTGTTTTTTTTCTGAAGAGGAGAAAGACCCCTTATAACCAACCCATGTTCTTCAATGCTACAGTACTAAGTTTCAGACACAGAGCTCAGAATGAGGGAGGCAACTGTTATGTTCAGAGCACATCCGAGGTAATGGGTTCAGTTCTGAGTGCTACATTTTGGGACAGATATTGAAAAACTGGGCAATATCTAGAAAAGACTAGAATATTAAGTGGACTAAAAATGGTACCATGTTGATCAGTATATCAGTCAATAAACATTTATGTGTTTACTATGTACCCCACACTATGCCAAACACTGAGAATTAAAAGAAAGGCAAAATATTTCCTGCTCTCAAGGAGCTCATCTTCTAATGGGGGAGACCTCTCCAGAGTAAATGAAAATTGACCTTAGAGGGGAAGACTCTAGCAGCTGGGAGGAGAAGCAAAATGTCTCTAAAAGAAGATAGTATTAAAGCTGAAGGAAAAAAGGAAGTCAGGGATTAAGAAATGGAAAGAGGGGAAAAGGAATAGAAGTACATTACAGGTATGGAACCAGAGCAGTCACAGAGACAGGAGATGAGTATCATGTTTGGGGAACAGTAATTAGGCTAGTGTGGAGATGGGGAAGAAAGTGTCAGAAGATAAAAGTGAGAAAGGGTCACATTGTAAGGAGTTTTCAATGGACTTTATTTTTGATCCTGAAGATATACAGATACACTGGAGTTTAGTGAGTAGTGAAAAGGGGTCAGACCTAGGAATATCACTTTAGCAGCTGAGTAAAGGATTGGTTAGACCAGGAAGAGATTTGAGGAAAGCAAACCATTTAGGAGATTTCAAAATTATGCAGGCAAAAGGTGTTAGGCACCAGAACTAGTGTGGTGGTTGTATGCATGGAGAGAAAAGGATGTGTATAAGAGATGTTGTAAAGGCATATAAGTATCAACTAAAGGAATTGGGTATATTAGATTGAAGAAATGAGATAGAAAGGACATGATAGCCATCTTCTAGTATCTAAAGGCCATCATATGAAAGATTGATAAAATTTCTGCTTGACCAAAAGGCAAAGCTACAAGCAATAGCTGGATCTAGCAGAGAAACAGATTCTGTCTGATATGAAGAAAGACTCTCTAATAATTTAGGTTGGACAGGAGTGGTGTGGTTCTTTTTTTAGGAAGTATTGAATTTCCTATCACTGGAAATACACAGAAGTTGTCTTAATGGACAGAGTACTAGACCCATAAACAAAGAAGACCTGAGTTCAAATTTGACCTCAGATGCTTACTAGCTGTGTGACCCTGGGCAGACACATCCATGACCCTCCTTCAGTGTCCATTTCCTCACCTATAAAATGAGGTTAATAATACTACCTGTCTCCCCAGGTTGTTATGAGAATTAAATGAGATAATGTTTATAAGTTATTTTGCAAATCTTAAAGAGACACATAAATTCTGGCTGTTGTTATTATAGTAATAATTATTATCATCATCAAGAAATCATTGTAAGGTGTATTTAGGTAGCCCAATGGCTAAGGCATCAGCCCTGGAGTCAGAAGGTCCTGGGCTCAAATCTAGTCTCCAACATTTCCTAGCTATGTGATTCTGGGCAAGTCACTTAATTCCATTTGCTCCTAAGACAGAAAATAAGGGTTTGAGACAGATACAGACACAAAGACAGGGACAGATCATTGTAAGAATTTAACCTTGGATCTAGAAGAGTGTTAAGAGGTTGTCTTGCACAACCTCTATGTTTTACAGATAAGAAAACCGGTCTAGAAAAGATAAATGCCTGGGCTAAGGCTACCTAGATTGTGATGGTAGATATATATCTCCACCACAGAGGCTTTGATTCCAAATCCTTTTCACTTTCCCATCCAGCTTTTAAGTGATACAGTAGATAGAGCATTGAGCTTGGAATCAGGAAGACTCATCTTCATGAATTCAAATCTAGCCTTAGACATTTATTAGCTATGTGATCCTAGTCAAGTTGCTCCTCAGTTCCTTATCCATTCTTCATCAAATGATCTAGAGAAGGAAATGGCAAACCACTCCAGTATCTTTGCCAAGAAAACCCCAAATAGGGTCACAAAGAGTTGGATATGACTGAAAACAACTAAACCACAACAATGGTTCTACCAGTACCCTTTGAAGGAATCTTTTCTCTTCTTAGCACATAGATAACTTTCTTTAAAATCACAGACTATCTGAAACTTGGAAACCTTGGAAATCATCTAGTCCAGTCCCAACATTTTGTAGGCAAACCACTTCACATTTCTGGAAAAGTAATGGGATGGATGTCATGGTCTCTAAGGTATTCACCAACACTTTAATTTCCTGACTTTGTTAATATAGTCCACAAAAACAAAGATAAATTGATAGAATGTAAACTGACAGGGAAAGAAAATGAGGGGATGCTGAGTAATTAGAGCTGAGAGGATGTTACACTATGAAAGTTTCCTAGAGGTGAAAACTTTTGAATGATTTGGAGACAGAGAAAAATGACTAGGCAGGAGAGGAGTAGGAAGGAAGGGAAAGTACCAAAGCTTCACTGTGAATCTGAGCCTCAGGGACTCTGACTTTCTTCCTGTAGTCTTTGCCCCTCCCTTCATCATTCCAAGTCCATGTTAACAAGAGAACAGATGACCTATTGACTGGCATAGGCTTAGGCACTAAGTGCCCCGCTGTTTTGTCAGACTTACCAGTTTGGACCTTTTTCTGTTAGTATCAACACACTCAAAGACATATCCTTTACCTAACCTCACTACAGTTCACTTCTCTGTTTACCAACAATCTCCATAGATCACATTGTAGGGTCTCTGGGAAGCGCATCAAAGTTTAGAAAGTGTTTCCCACACAACAACCTTGCAAGGTTGCAATGTCCCCATTTTACAGATGAAGAAAGTTAGATTCAGAGAGTCTTAGTGACTTGCTCAAAGCTGGGGAGTGTCTGAACCAGGATTTAGGCCCAGGTCTCCTGATTCCTAGCCCTGTAGTCTTTTCTGCTATGCTATGAACTCTCAAGAAGACAAGGCCTGGCAACCATCGCCCATTACTGGGGGCACGCAGCAGGAAGTTAAGGCTTCAGAAAGGCAAAGTCAACAATAGCCATCGGCCTGTGCCACATCCTTGTGTCATTCCCATTCAGCCCCCCAAAGCTTCTCCTGATGGAAGGCTTTGGAATGGGGGAAGTTAGCAGCTGTGGAGTCCTGTTAAAAGCCCATCAGAGAGCAGGGAAAATTTATGGAGAGAGTTCTGAAGGAATGCAGGCACAATGGCAAAAGCAAAAGTAGCACAGCCCTAGACACATAAATATCTCAAATGAATGCGTGGGTTCCTGCCTCTCTCTATCCCAAGACATATAATATTACAGAGATCTCAGCTTGCATGGCCTGCACATATTCTGGGAGGCTCCCATCCAGTACAGTAAATGCATTGTGACAGTGGCTGAGTGAATTCTGTGTGCTGAACAGATGTCTTCTAGCAGACGAGGTTTCTGTGACTGTATCACATTGTGCTTTCATCAATTATACATCACTCCTCATTACAGAGGCAGGAGCTCATGACTAGATGTGGCGGCTAACAGAGAGGCATGGCCAGATTAAGAAGGGGACGATAAATTTGGGAGATGCCAGGAATCTCCATTGGCTTATCAAGGAGCTAGGATTCCCCCTCCCCAAACTGATCCCTGGGCCCCTAGTGTCTACACTCCTGCCCCACCACCAGCTTTGACAGTATTTCCCTCTAGATTTTTAATGTCATCCTCTAACGAATAAAAGAACTTAGAACTAATTTTCATTAATGGCCCATAGACCCAGAAGATGTAGGTGCTATATGGGACCTTAGAGCTCCTCTAGTTAGTGAATTTCTTTTCTTTTTTTTTATATTTTGATAACAGCATTTCAACATAAGTGGCCTTATTTGTAATCCTGGATATTTTATTTTGTATGTTTGAAAATATTATTCTGGGAAAGAATTAGTAGGTTCCCCAGACTGCCAACAGAGTCCAGAAGCGGGAAAATTTCCTCCAGCTAGTGCAAATCTCTCATTTTACAGACGAGGCCCAGAGATGGCGATTTGCCTGCCTGGGGTCACAGCAAATTATTCCCGGACCCATTTTCACTATTTTCTGACCAAGAAACAGTCTACCCTGAAGATATTTAGGTATAAACGTCCTTAGACTGTGGATGCCACACATCTTTCCTAATTTCCAGATCTTTATGGTTTCCATTATAACTTGGAAAGCATTCTACTCTCTGTCTCCATTCCCTGTGTATCAGACTACAGACCAGAGAACTGAGAGCTTACTCTGCAGCCTGAAAATGAACCTCTATAATAAAAAGTCCAGCCTTACTTTAGCAAGATAGACCTGCTCCCTCTGCCCCTCCAGAGTTCAGAGATATAGTGTGGTAATGTAGAAAGAGTCCTGAACCCAAAGACAGGATAACCAGCTTTGAGTCTTGGTCTTGACAAACATTAGCTCCATGGCTCTGGATCTAGCTCTGAGCTTCCAGTTCCTCATCCAACAGGGGCCATGATCCTTATACTACCTACCACATGAGAGTATAAGAAAAGCAATTTGTAAACTAAATTTAGAGTACTGGGAAAATGTGAATTGTTATCAGATGGGATAGAAGATAAAGCCTGCCTGTTTCACCGCTTACGACATACAGATGGACTGGCAACCCATAGATTTAGTTTTCCAGTACATATATCTTGGACAGGTGCTACAATGGGCAATGAGGTTGGCAAACTATGGCCACCCACCTAAATCGACCTGCTGCCTGTTTTTCTACAGCCCATGGACAAAGAATGGCTTTTATATTTTTAAATCAATTTTTATTGTATCTCAAAATACATAAACCATTCTCAGCCTCTGAACTGTACAAAAACTGTGAGCAGACAGTATTTGGCCCACAATGTTAGTTTGCAGACCCCTGCAAGATTGAACAGGAGATCAGGCAGGATCATGTTTGAGAAATCTGATCGTACTTTCAATGATCCTAAGCCTATTGAAGTTGTAAAAACCCATCTTTTTTAAGATTAATATTGTCCTAGGGAAAGTCTAGTTCTAACACCTCTTTGTGGCATGGTGATGACCTTTGGTTCTTGGCGGCTATAAATGTAAGAGAACAAGTGTTAGCAGGTCCTGCCAGATAAGAAAGGCTTTGAGAATGGCCTAAGCAATGGCCCAGCTGTACCTTGACTGAGAACCAGCTTATCTAAGTTCCAAAACATGGTTGGCTGGACGATGAAGAATCAGAGGGAGGGTCACAGAAATGCTTAAAGGTCCTCAATTAAATCCCAGAGAGGCTGTGCTCTGGGTCACCTACACTAATGAAATTACAGATGCCATGAATACTGACACATTCTCCTGGTAACCCTGCATGGCTGCTCCTTATGGAATGCCATCATCTCTGATGTATCATGAGTGCAGATGAGCCAGAGTAGTTGAAAGGTACATGGTGGCTGTTAGCAGACTGCAGTATATAATCAATGATAACTCATATGTAAGAAGTAATACCAAAGGCATCACCAAGGACAAGCATAACCAGGAGGATCAGTCTTACAGTAAGAAAAATGGGTGACAGATTGTCTGAATGCTGCCCTGGTATCCTTGGAAATTTTTTTAAACTTAATTTTACTCTATTTTCAGATCCACATTCTCTCTTCACCACCTCCCTGCCCAATGCCTCTTTATCTTTTTAAAACCCTTACCTCCCATCTTAAAATAAGCACTATGTATTGGTTCCAAGGCAAAAGAGTAGAGGTAAGGGCTAGGCAATTAGAGTTGAGTAACTTGCCCAGGGTCACATAGCTAGGAAGTGTCTGAGGCCAGATCTGAACCCAGGACCTCCCATCTCTAGACCTGGCTCTCAATCCATTGAGCCATCCAGCTTCCCCCACACTCAACCCCTCTTGTGAAAGATTCCCCCAAACATTTTTTTATACCTAGAGAAAGGTCCCTAGAGTCCTTGGACAGCTCCTCTAGGGAGGTGTTATCTGATGCCATAAACAAGAATTACACAGGATGAGGCGTGGATGACTTGTGTGTGCTGATAGATGTCCACTTGATCCATGAGTTCACAGATCTGTCCAGGCATTAAAGTATTATTATGTGAGTCCAGGTTGCTGGACCCTGAATCACAAAATCATCATTACAGGGTTCAAAGTGGTCTCGGAAGTCCACACCTTTATTTTTAGAGGTAAGGAAACTGAGTACTAGGCAGATAAAAAGTGACTTTCCCATGGTCACAAAGGT
This sequence comes from Monodelphis domestica, assembly GCF_027887165.1. NCBI lineage: Eukaryota > Metazoa > Chordata > Mammalia > Didelphimorphia > Didelphidae > Monodelphis > Monodelphis domestica. The sequence continues at coordinate 233,391,338 of NC_077230.1, forward strand.
GGTGACCAACAGATGCTCAGACCACATCATCTGGCTCTAAACCCAGCTCTCATCCCTCTCCACTATGGTGCCTATGTAGATGCTTTTCACTTTGCCCATTATCAGCAATACGAAGTTCTGTATGCCTGGGAGCCAGTGTAACAGCCTGAATGACTTCAGACACAGCAGAATTATAAGAATGTGGAGAATGAAACACAAGATGGTTTTGAAGCCTGGCCATTATTAGAACTTAGGACCATTATTGTTGTCATTATCGTTCTGTTTACCTAAGATCCCTGGTGCCTGCCCCGTTGGGAAGGGCTTCCGCCAACCATACATTCTCTCCACCAGGAGAATGATCGTTCATGTATGAAGACCATTTCCAGAATTAATTTGCCCACTGCAAACAGTTTATATTAATGAAAACACATTGAGATGAGAGGAAGGAGGGAGTGCCTGGGTAGTATGTTTGCTTTATCCACCTAGAATTTTTAAAAGGGTCTTTAAAATAAATAAAACAAATCAACAAACAAACAAATAAATGAACAGTGGAAAGAAGAGCATCCCATTCCACTTAACACAGCCCGGTCTAGCAGTTGTCTCCAAGGCAGATTGCAAAGGCTGCGGGAGGCGAGGCACGCTCTAGTCGGCTACAGTTTAATATGCAGAGATGTCTGTCATCTGCTTTTCTCTATATACAGATTCCCTCTAAGGCATATGCTTGATCGCGGGTGACAAAAGATGCCACTGCTGCCTTCCCCAGTCCTGTCTGATGCTTGGCATTAGTTAGCCAGCATGGGGGTGGGCTGCTGTTCCCCTACCATCACCCCTCTCCCCAACCCACCTTGTCTGGTGGCAACATCAGCATTTTAGGAGAACAGATGCTCAGCTCCTCTTTACAGCAGCCATCCTTGTCTGCTTATATACCCTTTGTTTGGGTTGGGGAGGTCCTTCCCTCCCTCTTTCTCCAGGTAGCAGGAGGGTCCCCTGTTCATGGGCTCTGCTTTAGTTGAGATTGACTCTGGGGGTGGGAGGGAGACAAGGAGTAGTTGCTGCTTTTGCCAGAGACATTTAAACCAATTCCCTCACTGATGCCTGACCCCAATGGAGCTTCATCAACTTTGGTGCATTCCCATCAGGCTAGGATTCAAATGGGCAAAAGATTTTCCTTCGTCTAGGAGGGAAAAGGAGAGTCAAGAGGGAGGGAGAGGAGGAAGTGCCTTGGTGTTCAGAACACTCAGTTCCTACCCATGAAATCCTCTTCCCTTAACATCACTCAATATTTTCCTTCCATTGAGATGCTGGAGGTTCTCTGATGATCCCTTGACATGTCTATGTATTCAAAGCTTTTCTAGAGACACACTGCCCAGCAGCCATGGCCTCTCCCAGCTCAGTGGCAGCAACAGCCCATTATGTGTATCTCCCCGTGGCATCAACTGCATGGGTACATTAGCATGAAAATATAGAAAACACCTTGTACTACTAGATTCGCTCATCCAAGCCAGCTGGGGTGGCCCCTGGATAAAGGCATCTTCTTCTGGAAGCTACATATGCCAAGATTAATTTCCTTCCTGCAGATTGTATGGCTTCAGTCAGACTGAATGTAAAGTGAAGGGTCTTGCAAATAAGTCCTTCCAATTTCCCAGCTTCCAAATGGTGAGTTGGGGTAATGGGATAAGAGGATTGTGGGGCTAGAAGAGGCTTTAGAGACTATCTGGTCCAACTCTCCCATTTTACAGAAGGGGGAACTGAGGTCCCAATAGAGATGTGTTCTGCCCAATGTTAAACAAGTAATAAGTTTCTCTTGCTCTGTCTCCATGGCCCTGGAAGAGTGTAGAATATTTATTTGCAAGGCCAACATATGATATAATCCTTCTAGAGGTACCATGTCTTCTTTTTAAAGCACTTTAATCTGTACAACTTCATTTGAACCTTCCAATAACCCTGGGGAGCTAGCAGGGTAAATAGGATCATCCCTATTTTAGATGAAATGGGGAATCAGAGAAGTCATCTGTCTTGCCAAAGATCACCCAGTCATGGTCAGATCAGAATCCAACTCCAAGTCATGGCACCTCCAATCATCTTCACTCTTTATCCATATATCATAACATTTCAGTTCAATAAACATGTCTTCTAGTCTAGGCCCTAAGGATGAAAAAGTACATATTATCTTGCATTTATGTAGTGCTTTAAAGTTTACAAAACTCTTTGCATAAGTTACCTCATTTGATCCTCACCACAATCCTGTTGGGTGCTCTTGTTATCCCCATTTTACAGATGAGGAAACTGAGGCAGGAATAAATTGGGTTTTTTATTACTTGGGTGGGGCAAGAGTCACAAAGCTAGTTAAGTATTGAAGGAGATTTTTGAACTAGGGTCTTCTGACTTGAAATCTAGCATTCTGGCCCCTTTGCCATGTAGCTGAGATGTATCACTATCACTGTTACTTACTGACAGATTCACCTTCTCTACAATTCATCATTCTCAAAAAGTTGCCCAGGGCAATGAGAGAGCTAAAGTGGCCTGTCCAGCTGTACAGAGCCAGTATGTGCCAGTTAGAGGACTTGAAATCAGATCTTCAAAGCAAGGTTTGACTAATTTTAAAACAGATTTTCTAACCACAATTCCACACTGCCTCGATTTTTTTTCTATTCTTGTTTTGTCTTTCAGTTGTTTTCGGTAGTGACTGACTCTTCGTGACCCCAATTGGGGTTTTTCTAGTAAAGATACTGGAGTCATTTGCCATTTCCTTCTCTATCTCATTTGACAAATGAGGAAACTGAGGCAAATGGGGTTGGGTGAGTACCCAAGGTCACACAACTAGTAAGTGTCTGAAGTCAGATTTGAACTCAGGAAGATGAAATTTCTTGATATCCACCATGCTACATAGATGCCTTTTTCTATTACCCATTGTTTTTCAGTTTTCCATTTCATTCTTGCCCCTCTATTGGCATAGATCATTAAAAGCTAACTCTATCCAGAAAGGACATCAGCCTGCTCACTTCGCATCATGGGATGTCCAAGCTGGAGAAGACTTTAGAGGTCATCTCATCTAAATCCCTTACTTTGAAGTAATAGGAAACAGAGGTCAGGCAGGTTTAATTATTTGCCCAGGATCATAAGGAATTCAGTGACAATGTCAAGACTAGAATTTGGGTCTCCTGCTTCCCCATCTAGTGCACTTTCTTTTTACATCATGTGTCTTGGTGCCTGAGACAAAGAATTTTGGCTCAATCATAAGCCATTTCCTGACATAGCTTCCCCAGTAGGATCCCCATCTGTCTGCAGAAGCTTGAGGCTTGTCCTGCAACTGAAAACTCATTACCTCTAAAGGGTAGGGGCAGAAGGGAAAATATTCCTAATTCAGAGATTCAAGGAGGATAGTTTCTCTTTTTTCTTTTCAGTTTTTTTTCTTTTCCCTGCCATATCCTGCTCTCAGAAGAGTGGTTTCTATAAATTGGGTCTCATCTTCTTTAGAGTCTATATTTACAGGAACACTTTGGGAACTCACCCTGGTTTACTGAACCTGTTGAGTAGTCAAACTGTCATGGGTTTGTAAATAGCTAGAATATGGCCTTAACTTACCTCCAGACTTGGCACTAAAGTTCTGCCTCGAGTCCTCAGGCTCTTTGAGGAACTAAGTGATAACAGTTTATAGAGCCATGAACCTGGTATCAGAAAGACCTGAGTTCAAATCCATCCTCAGGCAATTACTAGCTGTGTGACCCTGGGCAAGTTACTTAACCCTGTTTGCCTCAGTTTCTTCATCTGTAAAGTGAGCTGGAGAAGGAAATGGCAAACTGCTCCAGTATCTTTACTCACAAGACTCCAAAAGGGGTCCCAAAGAGTCAGAAATGACTGAAACAACCAAACAATAAA